>NC_134360.1:171052913-171307301 GCF_048569485.1 Anomaloglossus baeobatrachus | reverse complement strand
AAAAAAAATGGCGATCGCCATTATAGAAACAGCAGTGATCTGAAGGCGCTGTTCACGCACACTATACACTGAAATGTGATAATAGTTTGATTCACAGAGTGACTTACACTATTACAGCAGAAACCAAGCTATGATTTAGCTGTTTTTTGGCTGCTAGAACCGTTCTCGAACGTTTCTAGAACTACCGAGCTTTTGCAAAAAGCTCGAGTTCTAGTTCGATCTAGAACATGCCCCAAAATCACTCGAGCCGCGAACTGGAGAACCACGAACCACGAACCGCGCTCAACTCTATTCAGCACCCTCAAAATACCCTAAATCCTTTAAAAAAAAGATTTTTTTTTAAACCTGTGTTGTATAATCAATAATTATTAATAAATATTGTAATAAATTTAAGAGCTGCGATTGATTAATAGCATAGTTTGAGCTTAAATGGACATACAACAATATCCAAAATCAATGTAAAAATACACAAATTATTAATACAGTTGAATCAATAATTTAAACCCATAACAATAAGCAGATTTTCTTACCCTAATGACTATAGCCGTATTTGCAATTTTTTCACGGTAAAATGACTAAATCTTTTTTTTTTTCGCTATTAAAGTGATTTTGAACCTCTTTTTTCCAATGACAAATAGGAATATACTGTATGACCACACATTGCTGTATTTGCTTCTTCTGTGGGATAAGTCCTCAGTACAAAAAAGACAAACTAAAATCATTAGTTAAAATAGTTATTCAAAGAATTGAAGCTGTAGTGACATTGAGAATACAGTGCGCAAAAACTTTCCACCTATTTCTTCTGGGTTCGAATGATATATTCCGTATGCAAATATTGAAATATCCATTTATTTTAACTTTATTGATCCAGTCACAGAAAATTAGCTAAACATAAAATCTATGCTAAGCGAGACAGAAGACAGACACACGGCTAATTCAATTGTATGGAAACAGAGATGGAAAACGGGCAAAGAAATAATCTCATTGTACGAGGGGTTGTGTTACCTGTCAGGTGAGGATGAATGAGGAAGACCAGCATAAGGCTTGTTATAATCCGATATTTGCCTGCTTCATGAAATAACATTTGTTCTACTGTCCATGTAGTCATGGATGGAAGGCAACCAAGAAAATAGCAGCAATATTGTTGCTTGAAAGCTCTCGTAATCACATCCTCACTCTGTGTGACCCATTGTCAACCACTCCCATTGTCAACCAAATCCAAAAATTGTATGGATTTTGTCTGTTGGGTGTACATTGTATACCCTCATTTTAAAGAGCTTTGATTGACAATAGACATGATAATAGCCCAGATGTTGAGTAGAGCCATGAATAGTCATTACGGCAAGGTACCAAAAAGACTGCACAAAGCTGGCTGAGCACAGCAGGGATAGAACATATAACATCATTCTCTGCCTTCTATTCATAGATATTTGTAACAATGACATGTTTTAAAAGCTAATAAGATACATGTCATACATTACTCATAGTTTCACTAGGCCAGGTTTTCTATTGTTAAGCAGTCACTCTATACCAGGTCTCAGGCTTCTGATCATGTGCTCGACCCAAGACAGCATTTCCTCTGTTAGCAGGTGGCTAAACCAGTATGTTAAGGGAGATGGTTGACTATTTCAAGAGCTAAATCCCCCTTTATGTAGATCTATGGATCTGCTGTAGCAGAAAAGTGGCTGGCTTGGCTTCAAACACTTAACTGGTCATATATGGATACTGAAAACAGGAGAGTGAAAGAATTTGTATTGTGACGCCACTTTCGGGTTGCGGTTATGGTGATGGAACCGCCGCTGCACTATCTATTACCTCTGGGGCTGATGGTGGTGGCAGCTGACATAGTAGGCCCTCCGCAAGCAGGACTGGGCCCCAGGGAATGGATGGAGGGTTCTGTCGCAAAAAGAAGGGAGTGGAGATGCAGTGCAACTTCTGTTTACTCACTGTCAGATGGAATGGTGGCCTTGAGGACGGCTGGTTCAGACCCCTGGTCCCTTTTTTCTGAGTGCCGGTGTGGTGACCTGGTAGTCTCTTTCGCTGTCACCTCTCACTTGTGGTTGGGACCCCGTAGCCTGGAGCGTTTGTGGGTCCCTTACTGTCTTTTGGCAGTCTCTTGTCTGTATGGTGGCCAGTACGAACCCTGTAGGGTCGGTGTTCTATTACGGTCCCTGGTTTAATCTTTACTGCTGGTGCCCCCGGATTCTTTGGGTCAGTGAGGTCCGAGAAGATCCCCTCACTGTGCAGGTGTTTGTCAAGTCATGTGAAGCTGTCGCCTGACCTAGGGCCCTGTGCCTCGTCGGTGCTCTGGTTTCAGAGGTACCTGGCTGTACCGTCCCTGGCAACCACTCTCCTTGCTACCTGGGTCACCATTACATGACCCAGTCTGGAGAAACATCCGTCCCCTTCCACTGTCACTACGGGACTCCTCCGTCTGTCTGTGTCTGGTTTATTCCCTCCCACCGGGCTGCCTTCTAGTGGACTGGACTGGCTCCACCCCTAGGAGGCCATCCGTTGGGTTCAGGACTAGTCAGTTATCCCTAATGGGGAGTGGGAACTGAGGATGTTAGGTGTGTTGTTGGTACTGGCACTGGGTTTCCAGGTCCCTGGGGGTAGGCCCTGCATCTTAGTCAGGATGCCCTGAGGGGTTCAGAGGCGCTACAATTAGACTGCTCAAAAAATTAAGGGAACACTTAAAGGGAACCGGACACCAGGTTTTTCCTATATAAACTGTGGTCACTATCAGTGAGCCCTTATATACGGCATTCTAGAATACTGTATATAAGTCTCCAAGCTAATCTGTGTAATATAAAAAAGACCTTGTATTATACTCATCAATGGGGCAGTTGCTGGTCTTGGTCCGGCGCCTCCTCTCTTTCTTCCATCGAGATCCTCTTTCCCTGCTCAATTTGGATGAGGCACCCTACATCATCCACACAGTGTTCTCAATTGTGCTCCTGCACAGGCGCACCTCTCTCTCCCCTGCTGAGGGCAAAGTAAAGTACTGTCATTCTCTCCTAGCACCAACACCGGAGAATCCTCACAGTGTGCTGTGTACATGTTGTGAGAATTTACAAGTCAAAATTATAGTTTAAAAGGGTTGTCCCACAAACAAAAGTTAATTGTAATCAATAAATCAATAAATCTTGGAATAATAATAATTTCCACAATTAGATGTGTTTAAAAAAAATGTTCCTGTGCTGAGATAATCTTATATATGTGTCCCTGCTGTGTACTGTGTAATGGCCGTGTCTGACCGTTCAGGAACATGATCTGATCATACCACATCTCCTGGGCTGGGGAGGTAGTGAAAAAATATACAGACATTACAGCCCAAGAATGCAAATAATTATATGTTTGATACAAAACATTTTATATACAGTGCTTAGAGAAAGTATTTACTTTCTTGCCATTTTTTGTGTTTTGCTACCTCACAACCTGGAATTTCACTGTTGTTGTGGTTTTTTTTAGGGTTTGTAGAGCCTCCTTTTGCAGTAAATATAGCTGCAAGTTGCTTTGGATAAATCTCTAGGAGCTTTCCAAATCTTGCCACGGGAATTTGTGCCCATTTCTCAAGGTAAAACTGCTCTAGCTCCTTCAAGTTAGATGATTTCCTCTGGTGAACAGAAATCTTCAAGTCTGACCACAAATATATCTCAACTGGATTAAGGTCTGGGTTTTGATTAGGCCACTGCAATACATTTACACGTTTCCCCTTAAACCACTCGAGTGTTGCTTTAGCAGAAGCTTTGGGTCATTCTCTTGTTGGAACGTGAATCTCCATCCCAACCTGAAATCACTGACAGACTGAAGCAGGTTTTCCTTAAGAATATTTATGTATTTCCCACCATCCATCTTCCCCCCGACTCAGACGATTTTCTCTGTCCCTGCTGCCGAAGAATATGCCAACAGCATGATGCTGCCACCACCATGTTTCACTGTGGGGATGGTGTTCTTGGGGTGATGAGCTGTTTTGATTTAGCACCAGACATAGTGTTTAACTTTGTGGCCAAGAAGTAAACTTTTAGTCTTATCTGACTACAGCACCTTCCTTCATACATTTGAGTAGTCTCCCACATCATTTGGCAAGCTCAAAATAAGACTTTTGATTTTTAGCTGTAAGTAAAGACTTTTTTCTGACCACTCTTCCATAAAGGCCAGTTCTATGGAGTGTATGACTTATTGTGGCCTCATAGACAGATACTTCAGTCTATGCACCTTCTTCTGGGTTACTTTTGGTTACTATGCTGCCTCTTTGATTAATGTCCTCCTTGCCTGGACTGAGAGTTTTGGTGGGCATCCTTCTATTGGCAGGTTTGTTGTGGTACCATATTTTTAACATTTGATGATAATGGATTTGCTGGTGCTCCATGGGATCATCAGAGATTGGGATATCTTTTTAGAGCCCAACCCTGATTTGTACTTCTCAACAAATTTGTAACTGACTTGTTTGGAGATCTCCTTGGTTTTCATGGTGTTGTTTGGTTAGAGGTGCCCCTTGTTTAAATCCAACCACCAGAATTTTGCAATGTGAACTAAAGGCAGTGCCATACAGATAGTAAGTACCTGAATCCAGGAATACCCGTTGTAGAAAGATCTGATGCTTGGTTACACAAATATCTTTAATCAAATTTGCAGAAATCCACTTCTCTTTGATTGACAGGTGCAACGGTGGTGGGCCTTTGTTAGTTGGGTCTTCGTTGTAATGCCCAGCTTCCTCTATTATGTGCCCCCTTCTTTATTTGAATCTCGCTCTGCGCCGCCATTGCTGCTTTTGGCAGCTAGTGTGCATGGCACAGTGATTCTGTTTACATTGAAATGGAGCTGGAGTCCACATGGGTAAACTGTGATCTCCAGCACCATTTTATTGAGGACAATGTGTTGAAGACCATAAAAGACAGGAGCACATGCTCAGTTGTGGAAAAAAAAAAATTGCGCAGGCGCCAATGCCTTTTGCATCTTCTTACATTGCACTGGTCCAATTTAAACACTAATGTGAGCGAACCTTTAAATGGAACATATGTACAAAATGAGCCAATTAAGATGTGAAACCAGGCTTTGTGACTGTGCCGCTTATAATCGCTCCATTGAAACCTGATCATAGTGCTCCACCAACAACTAGGGGGCGCCTCACAGTTGAGAGACACTTCTCTAATCCATAAGCAAAAACTATTAGGGAGATGTGGCTGTAACTGCACACACGAGCATATAGACGCAATAATAAACGCCTGCTAATCACAGATTACATGCTCCGATACTAGGATGCTTGTAACACATTGCTGCAGACATCCGGTACCAGTAGAATTGCTTATTGAGTTCATTCAGGGAAGTCAGGGAAGTCCTCAATACCTTTTCCATGTAGGTCAATTACGATAAAATAATGTCAAGCAAACAGTTCAAGGTAATGACAAAGGTAATTGGTTTTTAATGAGAGGACTATTATAGGAATATAGGTGAACAGCTTGTTTGTAATATGTTTTTCACCAAGAACAAGTCATACTTGATACTACATTTCCAGTCATGGCTGAAAGTGTTGGCATCCTTGAAATTCTTCTAGAAAATGAACGATTTCTCCTAGAAAATTATTATAATTACACGTTTTGTTATACACAGGATTATTTCCTTTGTGCATATTAGAATAGCACACAAAAAGGGCGAAATAGACATAATTTCACACAAATGCCAAAAAAATGGGCAGGTCAAAATTATTGTCACCTTTCCAAAATTGTGGCTAAACAATTTTGTTTCAAACATGTGGTGCCCGTTCAAACTCACCTGTAGCAAGTAACAGGTGTGGGCAATATGAAAATCACACCTGAAACCAGATAAAAAAGGGAGAACAAAAAGAGGAGAACAGATCAGTCGGAAGATATGAGATCCATATTGTTGAAAAATATAAAAAATATCAAGGTTACAAGTCCATCTCCAGAGATCTTAATGTTCCTTTGTCCACGGTGTACAACATAATCAACAAATTTATAACCCATGGCACTGTAGCTAATCTCCTTGGATGTGGACGGCGGAGAAAAGCTGATGAAAAGTTGCAACACAGGATAGTCCGTATGGTGGATAAGCAGATACAATCAAGTTCCGAAGAAACTTAGTCCTGCAGGCTCAGGATGCATCAGTGTAAGCGCAAACTATCCCTCGACATTTGAATTAAATGAAAAGCTTTGGCAGAAGACCCAGGAGGACCCCACTGTTGACACAGAGACATAAAAAAGTTAGACTGCATTGTTGTAAAATGCGTTACACTGGTACCACTAATGATGTTTGAGGTGGCATTGTGGGTAAGTGAGCAATTAAGGAGGAGGGTCTGGTGACCTATATATATCTCCATTTTGTTTAACTTTTTTCGTATATACCAGGCTTCATGAGATTAGGCAGTTTTGAGCTAGTTGCTTATTTGGTCTCTCTTTGTATAGGTGCTATGTCTTCCCTTGATGAGCCACCTAGGTGAAATGCGTAGGGAGGCCCCTGGGGGATGTATATGTGACGTCCTGGCAAAACCAGGTAGTCACAGAGGTTGTACAAATCTCTCAGGTACAAGACTCCATACTCCTTGGCCTACCAACACAAAACCCACACCCAGGTGCACAACACCAGCCAGTAAAGCCTAGTCACTCCCCTATGATAATAGGGACACACCAGTGGGCGGGACCAGGTGGATGGGATCGCCCACCTAGGGGTCCACTAGTTGAAGTGGAGGAGTGTGAAGTGGCAGCGGAGTCAGGGGTCGGGGCCCATGGATTAATGGACTAGGTGGCAGACGGCAAGCAGGACCACAGGCGACGCAAATCCGGTCATGGGAGACCTTAAGTGGACCGGAGCAGGTTTGCAGCTCGCCGGTGCCGACAGCGGGAATCCGGTCCGGAGGCCGTGCACAGTCGGGCTGCCTGGACCCTAGGGCAAGGAAGGTTTCAAGCCCCTTATCAATTGACCAGCTGGGGACAAGGTTTCAGGCCTTGTTCCACAGTAAGCCCAGAGAGCGGAACAGAAGCCCAACGTGGGGGATAGGGTGTCTGCCACAACCCACAGAGATCCCAATTGTCAGATTTTGTAGGCCACAGCTCCCAACATACAAAATACTGGGAGTGGACTTCCCCGTTTCAAGTGGAGTTGTCCCATTGAAGACACAAACACTGAGTGCAGGAGGAAGGGTGTGGGACCCGAGTACACCCACCGGAGGCAACCGGTCACTGGCAATTTGGTTTACCACTGGACTCTGTGTGCAATTCCTTGGAACTTTGAGTACACCATCCGTGCCCGGTCCAACCCTGCATAACACTCTCCGCAGCCACCAATCCTGTTCACCTGGGACCCGGGACTACACCTCCCCTACCCGTGGAGGGGATTCCATACTGCTGCCCCGCTCCATCAGCCCCGGGTGTCCCATCTCCAGGCAACGGCGGTGCTACCAGCTCTCACAGCAAGCCACGGGTGGCGTTACTGACAAAAAAACCCTTGTAAATGCCCCCCTTTCCTACGGTTGTGAGGACGGACGGCTATACGAACCCGGGTCCGGCTACCACTCAAGCCATAGTAATGAACCCAGATCCAAGCAGCCCCTGCAGCGGCCCGGCCCCCGTCTGCAACATATAGGTTCAGTCACAGCAGGGCCAGATGTGGACTGCCCTTGTAAGGGCAGGAGATATCGGGAAGACAAAGGGTCAGTGTTAGTCTCATACAGGGACAGTGATCGGGTCTCCATCACTGCCATATGCTGACGGTATAACGATTGCAGACCGTGGGAGAAGCTTGATCCGCCTTATGGATAATCTCAACTTGGGTGAGATCAATCCTTTTTTGTCTTTTTGAGCAAATGTGTATATTAAGTTTATGTGTGTGACCAAACAATTCATTTTGGTACTAATTTATATACTTATACAGCAATAGTGTCCTGATGATATACTCTCCTATTAGTGCTAATAATAGATTGATTATAGGAGGCAAAGCTTTTGATTATTCTCTGGGCATATTGCAATTTTTTAACCCCTGGGAGATATAATTTTTGGTTACTTCTGTCTATAATGTGCTTGATTATCTGATGTGGATCATTTACTATGCGTACATACAGTATGTGTTTTGTCTTTTTTGACTATTGCATACTGAAGGAAGTTGTATCTCTGAGGTTGGCTTATCCATACGCCATTCTATGTTACTTACTCAGGCAAAGTGCAATGTTTGGATTAAACTAGTCTGCACTATTAATGCTCTATTTGAGGTCATGACGGAGTGACTAGTCTATTCGATATTATCTATCATATACTGTATTTGTATTTGCCCTATTATTGTATTTACTGTCTCTAATGCCTGCTTTACACACTTCAATAAATCTTTCAATCCGTCGTGGGGGTCAAGTTGTAAGTGACGCACATCCGGCATTGTTCGTGATGTATTTGCGTGTGACACCTACGTGCGATCAAGATTGAACACAAATACGGTGATCGCATACACGTCATTTATTCCTCATACATTGGACGTTTTGTTGTACGAACCTAGTCAATTGAAACGTGTGACATCCCTCATACGATTTTGATGTCTGAGGCTATGTGCGCAGGTGTGCGCTCTGCACCGCAGCTTAAAAAAGGTCCGCTTCAGAGCGCAGCTGAAAAGCTGCGTTCTGAAGCGCCTCACAATGTCTGTCATTCACTAATCTCTGTCAGTCGGTCACTATCTCTGTCCCTCTCTCTCTGTCCATGTCAGTCTATCCCTCTTACCCCCTCTCTCATACTCACCGATCCCAGATCACCGGCGCGGCACTGCATGGCATTCACACTGCTCCGGCGGCTTTTACTATTTTGAAAAAGCCGGCCGCTCATTAAACAATCTCGTATTCCCTGCTTTTCCCGCCCACCGGCGCCTATGATTGGTCGCAGTGAGACGCGCCCCCATGCTGAGTGACAGGTGTCTCACTGCACCCAATCACAGCAGCCGGTGGGCGTGTCTATACTGTGCAGTGAAATAAATAATTGAAAAAAACGGCATGCGGTCCCCCCCAATTTTAAAACCAGCCAGATAAAGCCATACGGCTGAAGGCTGGTATTCTCAGGATGGAGAGCTCCATGTTATGGGGAGCCCCCCAGCCTAACAATATCAGCCAGCAGCCGCCCAGAATTGCCGCATACATTAGATGCGACAGTTCTGGGACTGTACCCGGCTCTTCCCGATTTGCCCTGGTGCATTGGCAAATCGGGGTAATAAGGAGTTATTGGCAGCCCATAGCTGCCACTAAATCCTAGATTAATCATGTCTGGCGTATCCCCGAGATACCTTCCATGATTAATCTGTAAGTGACAGTAAATAAACACCCACACCCGAAAAAATCCTTTATTAGAAATAAAAAACACAAACATATACCCTCGTTCACCACTTTAATAAGCTCGAAAAAGCCCTCCATGTCTGGCGTAATCCAGGATGCTCCAGCGTCGCTTCCAGCTCTGCTGCATGGAGGTGACCGGAGCTGCAGAAGACACCACCGCTCCTGTCACCTCCATGCAGCAACTGAGGTGAGTATCGCGATCAGCTGAGCTGTCACTGAGGTTACCCGCTGTCACTGGATAAAACTGGATACAGGATATTCAATCCTTTAAAAAATCCACATTGATTTTCACATCAGACGTTTTCTAAGCATTTATTTTCTTGAAGTGGTTTTGAATCCTCCCAAAATAGTGCATGTAACCACTATGCAGCAAATCTTGGTGGAATCTGCTGAAAGGTTGGCACAAAAGTTAGTGCGCACAATTTTTTTTCAGGAGAAAAATTCCTGAAAAATTTATAAGAAAATGCGCAAGATAATGAAAATGTCAATTCTATGTAAAAACGACTTACAGGCATTTGAGCATTTTTTAACCACTTCAGGTTTCTAAAATTGCCAAGTAGTTAAAAGACATTCTTCTACCATTATCTGCTTGGAAGACGCTGTTCACTTTACAAGTCAATGAGAAAAAAATGTGATCGCTGTTTTGAGTGTTTGTTTTGCCATCATTTTTACTTAAAAAAAAAAAATGAAAATTTTTTCATTACTCAATGGAGTAAAAAAAAAAAAATGTACATAAAAACTATAGTAAAAAAAACATATAAAAACCTATGGAAAAACTCTCCAAAAAGCCACCGGCAGCCAAAACTGTGGGGAAGTCACTTAGGAAATGACTGAAAAGACAACACAAAAGATGCTTCAGGAAAAAAAAGCCAGGGTTTCTTGAAGCATGTTCCATTTGAAAACCTTGGAGCACATAGCCTAACAAAAGGCAGGAAAAAAAAAAGCTCAGAAGAAACTCTTCTAAAACTCTGCGGCTATGTGCACACGTTGCGTTTTTTCATGCGTTTCCGCAGCGTTTTGAACTGCAGCGTTTTAATGCAAAAATGCATGCATTTTGATTTCATAGCAAAGTCTATGGGAAATAGTCATATTTTGTGCGCACTATGAGTCCAAAAACGCTGCGGTTTTTTTTTACAAAAATTTGTCAAAATCTCTGCGTTTCAAAAAGCATGTCGATTGTTTTGAGCGTTTTGGTAACATTGAAGTCAATGAGAATTATCAAAATGCATCCTAAAACAAATGTCTAGCGTTTTACACGCATTTTTGATGCAAAACGCATGCTTTTTTGTCAAAAACAATGTATGCGTTTTTGCCATTAAAGTGAGGGCAAGAGGTTTCCTTTTGCCCTCACATCCAGCCCGACTTAAAAAAAAGAGTCAAACAATAATTGAAATTTATTTTTAACATAAATATTAAATCTCAATAATCATTTTCGGAAAATTATCATGATAGTGTATGATTTAAAGCATTTTTTTTTCCTATTGTTTGATTGTTCAAACTTTATTTAGTAGTGTCTTTGTATTGAAAACTCATCCCATTTTAAGCACTGAAAATGCATGTCAAACTCATGCGTATTTGCTGCGTTTATGTGGTCAATGACAAATTCTGCCAGAGGATGCGTTCATTTCTGCATGGTACTGAACGCAATGTGCGCACATAGCCTTAAAGAGGTGGTTCACAAGTTATTTTTTCAAGGCACATCTATATTATGTTGAAAAACAAGGTTTCTCTCAAATACCTTGTGTTGCCAATAGTGCCTTTGAGTGGCGCTATTGCGGTCTGCTCATCCCCTTCTAGTGACCCTTGGGCTCCGTGACCTCTGATGTCCGATAAGGCGCATGACCTCTGATATCCAGTAATGTCATGTCAACTTCCAGTTGACCTGACATCACAGCGGCCGGCCCCAGTCCTCCTGAGTGAGTGGGCTGTATGTGGCATTTCACCGCTCGTCACAGCCAGGCACCTCCCTGACTCTCTCCTTCCCTGCAGAGCGCCGCAAGCAGGAGAAATGCTGGGCTGTGATGAGCTGTAAAACGCTGCCCACAGCCACTCAGGGAGACTGGGGCCGGGCTCGGTGATGTCAGGTCAACTTGAAGTGAGAACCGGACGTCAAAGGTCATGGAGCTCGAGGATCATGAGAAGGGGATGAGCGGACCGCAATAGTGCCACTCACAGGCACTATTGGCAACACAAGGTATTTGAGAGAAACCTTGTTTCTCAACCTAATATCGATGTGTCTTGGAAAAATAACTAGTGAACCACCCCTTTAAGAACCGCTTGAGGAAAAGACACTTCTTCAAAAACACCCCAAATGGTATGTGAACACAGCATAAATCAGAGACCAATGTAGCCGCCAAGCTTTTTCAGGAGCAGCTGATTCTGGAAAACATTGGTGATCATTATCCTGAGGCTGTTTCACGGTTGTTCAACAGAGCATGAGAATGTCATTTCTTTTCACCGCTTTAGAGTTTATGAGTCCTAAAGCACTTATAAGAAGTGCCACCAGATGTAATATGTTGACAGCTATTTGAAATTCCTGTACACTATGCTCATTTTATGGGGCAGTTTTGTTGTGTTTTTCTAGGTGGATTCTGGGTGGAATCTGCCTGAAAAAGATGCCAAGTAGAAATATCACAAAAATGGAGAAGTTCTTGAAACAGTTTCCACTTGAAAAACCTTGAAATCTTTACACATCTCGAAAATGTCTGTATTATGCGGGCTTTACACAAGACGACCGATCGTGCGATGCATCGTCGGGGTCACGGTTTTCGTGACGCACATCCGGCATTGTACACGATGTCATCTTGTGTGACACCTCCTAGCGACGCAATATCGCTCACAAATCGTGAGTCATGTACTCGTCGCTAGGTTTCATAAAATTGTTTAATTAAAATGGCGCCGGTTGTTCATCGTTTCCGTGGCATCACACGTTGCTCTGTGTGACACCACGGGAACGATGAACACAGCTTACCTGCGTCCCGCGGCACCCGCCGGCTATGTGGAAGGAAGGAGGTGGGCGGGATGTTTACATCCCGCTCATCTCCGCCCCTCCACTTCTATTAGCCGACTACCGTGTGACGTCGCTGTGACGCCGAACGTACGTCCCACTTCAGGAAGTGGACATTCGTCGCCCACAGCGAGGTCGTCCGGAAGGTAAGTGCATGTGACGGGGGTTAAACGAGTTTGTGCGCCACGGGCAGCGATTTGTCCGTGACGCAAAAACGACGGGGGCGGGTATGATCGCTCGTGCTAGCGCACGATAGATCGACTCGTGTAAAGTAGGCTTTAGAATAGTCTAAGAGCCCATAGATTACCATGTAACAAGGTTGCTGTGAGGAATGTGGTCAGGCAAGATGGATGAATGAGTGTATACAAATAACAGTACTAGATCAGCAGATAGTATCTTAATTCTGGAATTGTGTAGCCATGTGTAGAAATAATAAAGCATAATAAATAGTAAACCCAAACTTATGTAGCAGAGACTGTGTAATCATTGGATAATTTAACTCATTAGTGTGGAAAGTGGGCTCTGCACTGATGCTCTACACTCACAGAAGTGGGTGACGAGTGAGGGACCCCACACTATGACATCCATATATGTCCCGATAATGACTTTTAATTTGCAGTCAAATGACAATTACAAGAAATTAATGACTTAAGCCCAGCACATGATTTAGCTGCACTTAATGTGAAGAGATGTGACATGCAGTGATGATCTATATGTTTATGTGATGTCACAAGGACATAGAACAGTTTAATTTTTTCATTAACCCCTTAGCCCAGGGTTCGACAATTATTTTCCCTAAGGGGCCACATGAGAGACTGGGAGTCTCTCATGTGGAGGTCTGCATCAACAGATTGAAATTAATTTAGCTTAATATTAATGATATTATTTTATATTAATTTTAATGGTGTCACTTTATATTGAGCATAATTAAGTTTTTTGACATTCCCCATCTACCATATGACACCATACATACCTTCCTATGTACAGTATAAGCACAAACATATACTGTATATAGAGGGCTATGTTGGCACTCATGTTGTATATAAGGGGCTGTGTGCGGTCTCATACTGTATATAGGGGGCTGAGTCCACACATAGTCCCTTCTATACAGCATGAGCCCCAACCTAGCCCCCTGTATACAGTATGAGCAAACACACATCTCCACTATATACAGTATGAGCCCGCACATAACCTCCTATATACAGTATGAGATCACACAACTCTCCTTATATACAGTATTGTTATGGTGAACTCTTAACCAGAGATCACTAGTTCCCTACTGCCTGGCCGAATTGGTATATACCAAGTGCATGCATAAAAGAATTCACACCAGACACAGTCGGATATGAAATCTCTTCTTGGTCACAGTAAAGATGGCACCGAACAGACCGACTACAGAGTGTGGGTCTCCTGATATAGGCTAGGGGCGTACACAAGTTCAGATATGCCCATTTAGTGGGACAGTTCATGGGCTAGCCAATGGGAGATCTGTGTTGCTGTTGATGGGTGGGTCTGACTTCAGTGGAGGAATCCATGATGTCATCTGATCTGGGGGTTGGTTCTCTAGCTTGACCAGGGGTCCGCCTTATATGGTGGTCTTCTTACATCTGGACATTCCTCGCATTCCAGGCAAGGTGTGGAGAACAGGAAATGGCAGCCATCTTTAAATCTGTGTCATGTGTATGATCTGAAACCTGAATTATGTAAGCAAATCGACATATTTCCCACAATCCCTTGTCAAGAGGTTAATTAAGTATTTCATCTTATGGCTTTCCTCAAGAGTATAAGAGGAGTTGCCCTTACTTAGCACTGTGTAAACAGTATGAGCCCCCATATAGCTTCTATATACAGTATGAGCCCCTATAAAGTCTGTCTATATACAGTTTGATCCCTCACATAGCCTGTATATATACAGTGTGATCGCCAAAATAGCCTCCTATAAACAGTGTGAGCACCCACATAGCAGTACTATATACAATATAAGCTCCCACATAGGCCCTCTATATACAATATGGACCCCCACATAGCCCTCTAATATATAATATGAGCCCCCACAAAGCCTCTCTATATGTAGTGCTCCTGAAGCCATCAGGGAGCTACAAGGTACTGCCTCCACACTGGGATGCAAACATTCCAGTTAATCCCTGTTTTCCACAATTCCCCATAGACTGGTACCAGGCTAGGATTGGACCAATGGATGGCCGCCTAGAGGTAAAGCCAATCCAGTCCGCTAGGTAACCAGGTGGGGGGGTCAGACAGTGGACAGTCAGTCAGTGAGTCGGTGACAGGGAGGGAGGAAGGACTGCCAAGAGTGAACAGTCACCTGAGGGCCCAGGCAGTTGGTTGCCGATGGAGTACGGTGGAGTACTCCCAGAACTACGCACCAACGGGATACAGAATCCTAGGTCAGGCAAACGCTCCAGGCAGATTTGATAAAATCTGCACAGTGAGGGGACCATCAAGGACCTCACTGACCTTGAAGTTCGGGACATAGTAGTAATGGGAGAACAGGGGACCAGAAACAGAGACTCCAACCCCACAGGGTTCACGCTACCGTCATACGGATTACCGTTAACAGACTACCAGGAGGGGACCCACCAACCAAAGACAGGTGCAGAGAAAAGAAGCCACCAGGTTACTAAACTAGGACTAAGGAGACCTGCGGTTGAGACCAGACGTCCTCAGGTGACTGGTTTCCAGCTTACTGTGAGTAAAGGAACCAGTTACACTGCAACCCCTTGTGTGGCCTTCTTTCAACACCCATCTACATCACCTATCCTCTGGAGCCTGGCCCTGCTTGCGGAGGGCCCAACATCCAGGCTGCCACTAACTCCAGTAGTGAAAACTGTGCAGTGGCGGCTCCATCCACATTGCCGCAAACCGCAAGTGACGTCACATGATAAACTTTCATTTAATTCAACTGTAAATATACTCCTTTTAAAAAGCACCTAGGGCACAGACCCGGGCAACGGCCACAAAAGTGACATTCCCCAGTTATATATGTGCTGCCCCCGTACCGGCAGCCTGCCGCTGCTCAGGTCCGGATCTTCCGATGGGTAGCTCGAGGGTCTCCGGACCCGGGGGATCCCGCGGACACTCCGAATGAAAAGGGTTGGGGGGATGCCCGCATGGGCCGGGTAATAAGTTCCTTACCCGGCAGTCTCTCTCAGAGGCCCCACGTCCAGAGGACCCCTTACCCGGAGGGTTGTCACCGGTTTCCATGGTGACGGGACCTCAACCTACTCTGCCACAGGCCCAAGCGGACTGCCGGAGCCGACATCCTTCCTGTGGCAGGCGGGTCACCGCCAGCTGCTACACGGGGAGTCACCACCGGAGTCTCGGGGTCCGCCACTCCTGCGGCCGGAGCAGGGGCTGCAGCTTCCTCACCGGCTTCTTCCCCTATGGGCGCTGCTGCTCCAGCTGTCGGTGCGGGCCCGGCATCGGGTTTAGGAGCAGACATCTTCCATCTGCTTCCCCTTGGTCTTTTGCTGGCACTCCTCTTTCAGGCCGGTAAGTTTAGTTTTTCGACCTCCGGCCTTGCTTTCCGGCCGTGTTCCCAGGGGGCGGAGCTTCGGATTTTGTGCCCTTTTCTCGCGGAAGGAGACTCTTGGCGAGAATCTTCACGCCAAAAGATGGCGGCAAGATGGCGGTTTCTGGAAATTTTGCAACGGATTACTGCTGACTTCAATACAAGGCGCACTTCCACAAGGTAAGTGGATGGGTAAGTATCCTGTTCGTGAGACCAAGTTTCGGGGTGTGTCGCCCCCGTGCCGGCAGCCTGCCGCTGCTCGGGCCTGGGCCTTCCGGTGGGTGGCTCGAGGGTCTCCGGACCCGGGGGGATCCTGCAGACACTCCAACTAAAAAGGGTTGGGGGATGTAGGACTTATATGTACGGGTTGGGCCGTACTAGGTTTGTGATGCCACCCACGGTATGTGGTGAGTTTGGACACCACCGCTGCAGTTACGGGGCACCCGGGGGTGATGTTGTGCAGCAAGTTGTTAACCCCTCCGTGGGCAGGGATGGTGGCCCCGGAACCCGTTGGGTGCGTTGTTGGTGCAGGGAGATGGGTGACCGCCGGGTGCTAGTGTACTCACTATTGAAGGAAACACACGAGTCTCTGGTAAACCAAGGTGATGGTGGTCGGTGCCCGCAGCCGGCTGCGTTCTGGTTCCCCCACCCGGCTGGTGGTCTCTGTCTTTCTCCTGCACCTTTGTGTAATGGTGGACTGCCTGTGCTTGCAACCTTGCAACTTCAGGAGTCCACTCCCGGCTGGATGTGGCCTAATGAGCCCTTGCCCGCAGACACTGGCCCGTGGGATCTCTGAGCCTGGGCGGTGGCCTTTTTATCCCCCTCGGTGGGCTGTTGTCTTCTATCGGGACTTTGGGTGGGACAGGACCTCTAGTCCTGGCCTCAATCGGTTAATTAGTTCCAGTCGCTTCTGGTCCCGGCTTCAGGGTCTGAGTACCCCCCCCTGTGTGCTCTGGTTTCCGAGTCGGTTCCCCGGGTCAGTACCAGCAGGCCACTACCCTGTCCTGGTCCACCTTGGTTCCACCGAGCCGTCTTCCTGGCTCCTGCAGACGGAGACCGCCGTCTGCCTCCTAGCCAAAGGCACCATGGCTCCTACCCTGACACCTGTCAGTTTGTTTCAGGCCTGACACACAGGCCTGACCACCACTCTAACTGAACTCTAAAACTGATCTCTTTACTTTCCCGCCCCGGGCTGTCTAGACTCCTTGGTGGGCGTCTTCCAACCGCCTGATTCCGCCCCCTGCTGTGTCCATCTAGCCCTGAGGAGGGTGACTAGGGTTTTGAGGTTGGCTGATGTCAAATGTGAGGGAAAGGTGTAGTGCAGGGTCCTATCTGTGACTACCTGGCCCGGCCAGGGTATCACATTTACAGCCCGGGACCGAGTACCCCATAACCCTGGGCGACACATATATATATACTATTAGTCCTTATATAGCCCTCATGTATACAGTAGGATCCTCAACAGAACCCCCTATATACAATGTGAGCAACCATTTAGCCCTGATAAAAACAGTATGAGCCACAACATAGGCCTCAAATATACAGTTTAAGCCCTCACATAGCCCTACTAGCCCTACTATATACAGTATATACCTGTAGGTAGGTGACTGAGCAATTAGGTTTCTGGTGAGCTTGATCTCATCAGTATGCCAGTCTGCTGTCTGGCCAATTCTGTTCTGCCTGTCTCTAGTTCTTGAAGCTTTCCTGCCTGTCCAGCATCAGTCCTGATTGTCTCCTGTGCAGTCTGCCCTGTACCTGAACCCATCCTGCCTGCCTCCTGTACCTGAACCAATCCTGCCTGCCTCTTGTACCTTAATCCATCCTGCCTGCCTCCTGTACCTTAATCCATCCTGCCTGCCTCCTGTACCTTAACCCGTCTTGCCTGCCTTTTGTACCTGAACCCATCCTGCCTGCCTCTTGTACCTGAACCCATTCTGTCTGCCTCCTGTACCTGCCCATCCAACCTGCCTCCTGAAGTACTTCATCCAGTCAGCCTCTATTACCCACACTGCCATGCCTGCCCTCTGCATCTCCGTCTTTGACCCTTGGGTTAGCTGCTGCAATTCTGGGGACTGTCCTGTAGTGGCACCTGATGTTTACTGGCAGCCCAGCCCATTCTCAATATCAAAGGCTCTGGTGATAAACCAGTACGCAATTAGGGTGGCTTTACACGCTACGATATCGGTCCCGATATCGCTAGCATGAGACCCGCCCCCATCGTGTCTGCCCGTCGCGCACATAATCGCACACCCCCGTCACACGTATGTGACGCCCTGGACCCCCAGGGGTCACAGTACAGTAACACCACACACACACACCCTCCCTTGGTTAGGTGTCACCAGTCAAACAAAACCCTTGTTGCCTCCTCCAGGGTCTGATGTCCACACCAGGTGGGGCAGAGCCAGGCGGTTGGCTGCACCCACCGAGGAGTTCACAGACCTGGAGGTGGGAAAAGTAGTCAGTTGAGTGGAGTGGAGTGTGGAGGTGAGAGGAGCAAGAACTGCGTGTGTCTGGGTTGGAGCCCAGGCACAATCAGCAAGGTCGGCAGATGGTGGTGGCCGTCTGCAGCAGTTGGTGGAGGTCAGCAGAACTGTAGGATCGGGGTGGGTGGTGGCCCGCCGGTACCAAACCGGGGAGCAGATTGAAGCCAAGCACCAAGGCAGGGTACTCAGACCCCGACTAGGCTCGGAAGCCGCCGTAAAGGTCAAATTCTCTTATTGCGGTCTGGACCTCAGGGGTTCATTCCCAACCAAGTCCCGTTAGAAGGCAACAGCCCAACCCGTCTGGATAAGAGCCACCGCCAAGGGCCAGAGATCCAAGGGCCAGCGCCTGCGGGCAACCGGGCTCTCCCGACACGTACACGCCGGGGAGCGCACTACCCGTGGGAAGCCATAGGAGTCAACCACACAGACACAGGTGCAGGGAAACGAAAGCCACCATCAACCCGTCCGGGGAGAGTGAGAACACCGCAGCCGACTGTGGACCCCCGTCCATCCAGCCGTTTGTTTTACCAGAGACTCTGTCCTTTGTGTCTGAGTGAGTACAACAGTGCCATCCGGCACCGCGCTGCACCGCAATGTTGCACCCGCGCCCACGCTGCCTCCCCGCATCCGGCCCCTGCACCTGCGCCTATACCTCCACCCCACAACCGGGCCCCAGGACCAACAGCCCCTACCCACGGAGGGGGTCAACACCTTAGCTTCTCTCCGCCATTGCTCCCAGGATCCCCCATCACCAGCGGCGGTGGTGCCCACCATCACCACAACCTGTGGGTGACGTCACGACCGACATCCCACCACAAACCTCCCTTTTTCACTCGTGGGCGAGGAGGCGCTGCTCGAGCCCTGGGCCTGGCCCCGTGCTCGAGCCACCGAGGAGCAGAAGCACCGGACCCGAGCGCCAGCGATTCCCAGGCGAGCGGCGTTCCCAACCCCTACGCCCACGACACGTACTTACCTGCCCTGCGACGTTGCGGTGGCCGGCATACTGCCTCCTTTCTAAGGGGGCGGTCCGTTCGGCGTCACAGCGACGTCACTAAGCGGCCGCCCAATGAAAGCGGAGGGGCGGAGATGAGCGGAACAAACATCTCGCCCATCTCCTTCCTTCCGCATTATGGCTGGCGGCAGGTAAGGAGATGTTCCTCGTTCCTGCGGCGTCACACGTAGCGATGTGTGCTGCCGCAGGGACGAGGAACAACTTCGCCCCAGCGACAGCAGCGATAATTGGGAGTGGACCCCCATGTCAACGAGGAGTGATTTTGGACATTTTTGCAACGATCCAAAATCGCTCCTAGGAGTCACACACAACGATATCGCTACAGTGGCCGGATGTGCGTCACAAATTCCGTGACCCCAACGAGATCGCTGTAGCGAAATCGTAGCGTGTAAAGGCCGCTTTAGTCTCACTACTCCAGGGTAAGCCCAGTTTGTGCAATGGGTCCACACCCGCTAGTGTGAATCAGAATGAACAAATTGGTGTAACTATAGTAGGTGCAGGGGTTGTAATCACACCCTGGTCCTGCAGCCTAGGGGAGCCCAAGAAGTCCATTTGACCCACATGAGAAGACATACTATTAAAACTCTGTGATAGTTAGGGGTTCTGTTGTAGATTTTGCATTGGGGCCTTTAAGGGGGCTTTAAACGCAACAACATCGCTAACGAGATGTCGTTGGGGTCACGGAATTCGTGACACACATCCGGCCTCGTTTGCGACATCATTGCGTGTGAAACGCACAAACAATCGCTAACGATCAAAATTACTCACCATATCATTGATCATTGACACGTCGTTCTAATCTCAAATAGCGTTACTGTTGCAGGACGCAGGTTGTTCGTTGTTCCTGCAGCAGCACACATCGCTATGTGTGACACTGCAGGAACGAGGAACAACATCATACCTGCGGCCGCTCATCTCCGCCCCTCCACTTCTATTGGGCGGCCGCTTAGTGACGCCGCTGTGATGCCGAACGAACCTCCCCCTTATAAAGGGGACGATTCGCTGGCCACAGCGACGTCGCTAGGCAGATAAGTCCATGTGAAGGGTCCTAGCAATGTTGTGCGCCACGGGCAGCGATTTGCCCGTGACGCACAACCGACGGGGGCGGGTGCTTTCACCAGTGACATCGCTAGCGATGTCGCTGCGTGTAAAGCAGCCTTTAGACTTGAAGTTATACTCTGCTTTTATTTCTTTTACGTCATTTACCATGCAGTACAAGTGTTAAAACGGCTTTATTCTTCAGGTCAGTACGAAAGCAGCAACACCAGAATTTATAACGTAATTTTACATTTTCCTACTTTTACACACTAAAACAAATGTTGTTTTAATCAAAATTGTTTTTTTATCACCATATTCTGAAAACTATAACTTTTTTATTGTTTGGCCAACAGAGCTGTAGGAGCGCTGGTTTTTATTTTGATGAACATAAGATTTTATAATTGCCTTTTATTGAGATTTTTCAGATTAAGAACAAACAAAGCCAAGCAATCCTGGAATGGTTTATATTTATTATTTTTCACGACGTTCACTTTGCAGTAAAAAGAATGATAGTTTTGTTCTCAGGTCAGTATGATCACAGTGACTCTACATTTATTTTTTTTTCACAATAAAAAACAGAATTTCACTAAATACAATTTATTTTTGTATCACCAAATTCTTAGAGCTGGAATTTTGCTTTTCTGCCGAGAGAGCTGTATGAGGACTTATTTTTTGCGGAATGATCTGACATTCTTATTGACACTATTATTTTTTCTGATGGCTTGATCGCTTTTATTCTGTGTCAGTATGATAAACAATGTTACACTTTTGACATATTTTTGTAGTTTAAAAAACAATTTTTATGTTGTTCGCTGTATGGGCTAAATAGTGTAACATCTTGGATGTTCCAAATGCAGAGATACCTTATGGTAAAATGTTCATTCACTTTAGTGTGACGCCCCTGCACTAGTCAGGGTGTCAGAGGAAATTGCACTCCTGTCATAGTGCAGAACCCACCCCCCTTGATTCCAGGTGCCAACTAATGATATTGCAAATCCCAGTTACACACACACCAGTGGGTAAGTCTAGTGGAGAAAGGGCCGCCCACCTAAGAGTCAGGCAGACTGGTGGGAGGTGACAGGGCAGTCGGCTTCAGGGGAGAAAGGAGAGAGCAGTGAAGTAGTAGCTATCAGGGGGAGAGAAAGCTGGGGAGCTGTGTGACGCCCTGGCAAAACCAGGTTGTCACAGAGACTGCACAAATCTTCGAGGTGCAGGCCTCCATCCTCCTTGAGATACCAACACAACACCACACACAGGTAACATCAGCCACAAAAGCCTAGTCACCCCCCCTGGACAATAGGGACACACCAGTGGGCGGGACCAGGCGGATGGAGACGCCCACCTAGGGGTCCTGAGGTGTCAGGGGAGGGAACAAGACAGAACAGTACTGACAGAGGAAGTGAGAGGAGTGAAGTGTTAGTCGGGGCTTGTAGCTCCGGACTACCGGACTACCTGAGCTGACTAGGTGACAGACGGCAGAGCAGGGCCGCAGGCGACGGAGATCCGGTCGCGGAAGACCTTAAGTGGACCGGGGCAGAGTTGTAGCCCGCTGGTGCCGACAGCGGAGATCCGGTCCAGAGGCCGTGCACAGTTGGGGTGCCTGGACCCTAGGACGAGGAAGATTGCAAGCCCCCTGTTAATTGACCAGCCGGGGACAAGGTTTCAGGCCTTGTTCTACAGAAGCCCAGAGAGCAAAACGTAAGCCCAATGCGGGGAATAGGGTGTCCGTCAGAACCCACAGAAATACCAAGGGTCAGATTTCACCCCGGATCCGGCTGCCACTCTAGCGCCCAGACACAATCCCGGATCCGCGCCTTGGGTAGCCTTCCCTGACGTGGTCAGTCACCCCCCTGCCCACACCAGTTGGAGCTCCCAGGACAGCGAAGCAGCAGCCCTCATGGTGTGAGGGGCTGAGGAGTAGAAGCTCCCGGAAGTTGGATTAGACTGGAACCACAGCAAAGCAATATCATTGGGAGCGGACACCTGGACGGGCTCCCCTCCTGAGCGGCAGCGGTACTCCAGGACTTTTGGTTTAACTGCAGTTTGTGTGTGTAATGGCCTTCCAAAACAGCACCAACCTTATCCAGCACCACGACTACCAACCGTGAGTTCCCTGCTCCCTGCCTTCCAACCTCCCAAACCTACATCCCAGGGCATACGCCACACCAAGTCCCGGGGCATTCTCCTCTACCTGTGGAGGGTTCTAACACCTGGCTGCCCCATTCCATCACCCCCGGGTACTCCCAACTGCAGCGGTGGTAGTCCTAATTACCACATACCACATGTGGCGTCACGAACTCTATAAAATGCCTTGTAAATAACCCCCTTCATTTGAGTGGCCACTCGACCCCTGGGTCCGGAGACCCTCGAGCCACTGAGAACCCGGATCCGAGCAGCTCGGCTGCTGGCACGGGGGTGGCACATTAGTAGTGAAAGAGTTTTTATCATTTTTCTGTGCATTT
This sequence comes from Anomaloglossus baeobatrachus, assembly GCF_048569485.1. NCBI lineage: Eukaryota > Metazoa > Chordata > Amphibia > Anura > Aromobatidae > Anomaloglossus > Anomaloglossus baeobatrachus. Next base: position 171,284,448 of record NC_134360.1, on the reverse strand, counting down.
TTTTATATTTCATTGAACATTTTTTAGAATTTTTCACTAATCTCACTAGGAGACTTGAATATTTTTCATTTTGATTACTCATCTCATACACAGAACTACTTCTGTACTGCAGTGAATCATATCAAGAGGTGTACGAGGGGCTGCTGATAAGTCTTTGGCTTTGTGATCTTTTTTGTTTCTATGGTAGTGAATGTTACGACACATGAAAGCCTTATGTGTCTAATATATGTTCTCAAAATTTTGTTTGTTGCTTATGGCAGCAATGTTCCACGCACGCAGGAAAACAAAAAGGCGGAGTCTAATGTGATATTCACAGCAACTGAGAGCTGAGGAGTGATAAAATTCTTGTTTCTACATAGAAAGTCTGCGAAAGATATTCATGGTGATATGTTGCAGACATTGGGGATCAATGCCCTTCATATTCCACAGTTAAAAACTGGGTTGCTAACTTTAAAAGGGGCCACTTCAGCACCAATGATGAGGAACATCCTGGAAGACTTAGGCCAGCTTTGCACACTACAACATCGCAGGTGCGATGTCGGTGGGGTCAAATCGAAAGTGACGCACATCAGGCGTCACTTGTGATGTCGTAGTGTGTAAAACCTTTTTGATACGATGAACGAGCGCAAAAGCATCGTTATCGTATCATCGGTGTAGTCTCCGACATTTCCATAATGTCGGTGCAGCGACAGGTACGATGTTGTTCCTCGTTCCTGCGGCAGCACACATAGCTGTGTGTAAAGCTGCAGGAGTGAGGAACATCACCTTACCTGCGTCCCGGCTGCTATGAGAAGGAAGGAGGTGGGCGGGATGTTTACATCCTGCTCATCTCCGCCCCTCCGTTGCTATTGGCCGCCTGCCGTGTAACGTCGTTGTAACGCCGCACGACCCGTCCCCTTAGGAAGGAGGCGGTTCACCGGCCAGAGCGACATCGCAGGACAGGTGAGTGCATGTGAAGCTGCCATAGCGATAATGGTCGCTAAAGCAAGCTATCACAAGATATCGCACGTACGACGGGGGCGGGGACTATTGCACTCGACATCGCAGCATCGGCATGCGATGTCGTAATGTGCAAAGCCGGCCTAAGAGTGATTGCTGTTCCGGAGATCGTCGATGCTGTGCACAACCTCATACTGGAGAATCGTCAAATTTCAGCTAAAGCAATAGCAGACATCATGGGGATTTCCTTTGAATATGTTTATGTCATTATCCATGAGCATTTGGACATGAGGAAGCTATCTGCAAAGTGGGTCCCCAAATGTTTGGCAACAGATCAGAGAAGCATGCGAGTGAAAACTTCCCGCTCCATTTGTCAGCGTTTCCGGACTGATAAGAACTTCCTGGATCAACTGGTCACTATGGATGAGACTTAGGCCTGTTTCACACGTCAGTGATTCTGGTACGTTTGTGCTTTTTTTTAAACGTACCAGAATCACTGACATACGCAGACCCATTATAATGAATGGGTCTGCTCACACGTCAGTGATTTTTCACTGCACGTGTCTCCGTGCAGCGTACCCGCGTGTGCGTGATTGCCGCACGGAGACATGTCCATTTTTTTCTCGCATCACTGATGTCCCACGGACCATGCAGTGGTGTGGTCCGTGAAACACGTGCCAGAAAAAAACGTGCTTTTAAAATAAAAAACATTTTTACTCACCCGGCTTCAGCGGCGCTCTCTGCAACCTGTTCTGCTTGCTGCTTCAGAGCCGGCTCATTACTGTCGCGCATATTCATGATGCACGACACAGCCGACCCGGAAGCAGCTGCTGCGGGGGTCAGCGCCGGCTGGATGCTGCACCGCGGGAGCGATCAGCACCATGGGGAGCAGGAGCGCGCACAGGTGAGTTGATTTCTAAGTGCAATCACGGGCCACGGAAAACGGAGCCCGGATTGCACTTAGACAACCCACGTGTGCCGTAATTCACGGCACACGGAGGGACATGTGCGTGTTTTACACGCCAGTGAAAAACGTCAGTGTTTTTCACTGACGTGTGAAACGGGCCTTAGATATACTTGTATGACCCTGCTAGTGGACAACTTTCAAAAGGGTTCCATCATCAATGCAAGGTATTACATTGAACTTTTGGACCAATTGAAGGCAGCTCTGAAGGCCAAAAGGCGCGGCAAGCTGTCCAAAGGAATCTTGTTCCTTCAAGACAACACCTCCGCTCACACTGCACAAGTGACCAAAGCATAACTGGCAGAGCTGGTTGACCTCCCACCTTATTCATCAGATCTAGCTCCCTCTGATTATCATCTGTTTCCAAACCTGAAGAAACACCTCAAGGGTACCAAATTTCAAACCATTTCTGATGCCATGGCTGCTAGAGATGCCTGATTTGAGGCACAACCAAAATCCTTCTTTTTGTAGAACTTGGAATACCAATGTAAGAAGTGTGTTGACATCAGCGGAGAGTATGTGGAATAAATGTAAAGTTTCATCATTCTATCTCATTTCTTTCTGGGTAAAGCCAAAGACTTATCAGCAGCCTCTCATATATGTTTAAGTACATATTTTAAAATTGATCTATCCATAGCTCGCAACCATCACAGATTCAGCGAGACCGTCCCGATTTGAGGGCTCAGTCCGTCTATTCACTGCTCTTGCCTGACTCCTCCTTGCAGTTTAGTGCATAAAACAACTCTCAGTGAAGTTCTTAATTTCTCTTCTGCTTTAGTTTCCCAGGACTAGAACTCATGTGCTCCTTGTCCATAGGCAGCAGCTCTATAATCAAGATACTGTCATAAGTGAGAGATATAGGAGGATTTGGTAATCGTGACCTGCATTGCAGGCAGGTCACTCAGAAGCAGATTATTCAGCAATATAGTGTAAGTAGGCGACCAACCTTATTGTTAATGATATAAACCCCAAAAGTGGTGGAAACCTGAAAGTTATTTCTGGTACATGTAGTACCACATCTTTGTATATGTTTATATCAGGTTTCCATGTGGCTGAAGCGATGGGCAGGTCTGACCATCTCCATCTCCCCCACCCATGGGTGTGTTTGAGATGAGTCTGACAGGTCACATGACAGTTAAAGATGGAGACCGTTGTTTAGCACATGGCAGAGTGTGTCTAGAGCAGCCTGTGTGAGAGGTGTTCTAGACTGACAGAGTCTGTGGCAGGAGATTGGAACTTCTGTGGGATCCTGCTGAGAGATCCTGTGCTGGCAAACCCCGCAAAGAGAAATGTATGGACATTTTGTGTTTGGGACGTTATGCTGAAAAACCTATTTTGTTTCTGTCCTGCACGAGCAGTTTATGAAAAAGTAATAAACGTGCTGTCTTTTAAATGAAAAGTGTTCCTGTTGCTACCTCCTATAATATATATATATATATATATATATATATATATATATATATATATATATATATATATATATATATATATATATATATATATGTGTGTGTGTGTGTGTTTGTGTTTTTTTTTTGTTTTTTTCCATCCCTCAATAAGACTCCAATCAACAAAACTCAAACATCTTACCAGAAACACTAGTTGTTGAGCCACAGCCTCTACTGTTGTCACAGTGAGAACTTTCTATACTTGAAGCTGCATTACAGATTTGAATCCAGTGTCCTGTAGTCTAAAAGGAGACTAATGATTTTTTTTCTAATAAAATTACAAAAAGTAAAAAAAAATTAAATGCACTTTAAAAAATATAAATAATAAACTTCACAATTCAGCAAAAAATATAGAATTTTTTTGGTGTCCTTGTCATCATAATGCCCTGCACAACACTGTGATCAGATTAATTATGGGGATAGGTAAATGGCGTAAAACATGGCGTGTTTAATTTTCTTTATTAAACTCATAATAAAAATGTAATGATGAGGCCCTGATCACATGCAGGGTAAATGCTTTGTTTTTTTGTTTTTTTGTTTTTTTTCCACGAGTCTGAACCACGCATTGCAATAAAAATGTCCTTTGATTTTTTTGCTGCATTTTGTTGAATTGTTTATTTTCTTTTGCGCTGATATTTGATATATGTTTGTTGCAGAGATGTGTATCCTGGTTTTTAATGCATTTTAATACTACAGAAAAGCTTTGATTCCGTGTTTTTTCAGGCTCCGCAAAGAAACCTATAGAGAGAGAAAAAATAAAAATCACCAAAAGTTCACAGTGCATCAGCATCTTTAGGGCTCATGCGCACGTAACCGCTGAATATTCTGCAGCGATTTGACAGCACATGTGCGTGTCAAATTGCTGCAGAAACACTGCATAATGGATGCAGTTTTTCTGTACAAAAAAAGCCGATTTCATGCGTTCTGGCTGCTGCCCCCACCATAGACAGAGTGGGAGCTGCATGCAAAGCGCACAAATTAATTGACATGCTCATTTTATGAACGCACGGATTTGGGTCAAAATTTTAGCACCCAAATCGTTGTGTTCATAAAAGCATCGTGTGCACATATCATGCACAATCTTCATAGATTGTGCAGGGGACGCAAGACGCATGCATTTACGCTGCAGTGCTATGTGCAGCGTAAATGCATGCAATTACGCAATGTGCGCACGAGCCCGTACACACAGCCGGTGGATTTTTCATAAAATCACATCCACTTTGTTTGGACATTTGGGCCATGTTCACATGGCTGCATTCTTTTTCTGCTGCATTATTGCACATACATTATTGCACATACATTCTGCTGTATTTAACTGTATTTAACTGTCAAAGTAAAGTTGATGTGATTTCATGAAAAGATGTACTGAACTCTGCGGTTTTGTTGCCTGTTGTTGTTGTTTTTTTTTTTTTTTTTTTCTTCTTCTGTAAAGGCTTCTATGTGGAGCTTAAAAAAAAACGCATGTAAAAAAAAAACAGCATTTGCTTTTTTAGTGCAGAATCGAAGTTTTTCTGTACTATAAAAACACACAATGCAGCTTTAAATCTGCACCAAAAATGCAAGAAATAAGGGTCGAAAGGAACCTGTCAGGTCCAATATGCACCCAGGACCACGAGCAGTTCTGGGTGCTAATCCCTGGCTAATCGTCCCTGTATACACTTGCATAGATAAAGAGATCTTTATAAAAAGTATTTCTAAAGATCTTTTACCGTATGCTAATGAGCAAGGACAGTAGCCTCCTGGGCCTTGCTTCCCTTGCCAGTTGCTCCGATTAGCATGTTAGTACGCCCCTGTGGGTGTGCTATCATGCTAATGAATATGCAGCGTCACAGCATGATCTCGCTCACCTATTTGCTGTCGTCGCAGCTCCCCCCATCCCCCAAACTCTGGGGTCATGTGCACTGAGCCGAAATCCCCTGATGATGGCGGAAATGTGAGTGAGATCATCCTGTGACACTGTGTATTCATTAGCATGATAGCACACCCACAGGGACGTGCTAATATGATAATGGGGGTGACTGGTAAGGGAAGCAATGCCCAGGGGGCTTGTCCCCACGCTCATTAGCATACGGTAAAGGATCTTTAGAAATACTTTTTGTAAAGATCTCTTTACCTATGTAAGGGGCACTTTGCACACTATGATATCGCAGGTGCGATGTTGGTGGGGTCAAATTGAAAGTGACACACATCCGGCGTCGCAGGCGATATCGTAGTGTGTAAAGCATTTTTGATACGATTACCGAGCGCAAAAGCATCGTAATCGTATCATTGGTGTAGCCTCTGTCATTTCCATGAATTGGGAATGACCGATGATACGATGTTGTTCCTCGTTCCTGCGGCAGCACACATCGCTGTGTATGAAGCCGCAGGAGCGAGGATCATCTCCTACCTGCGTTCCGGCCGCAATGCGAAGGAAGGAGGTGGGCAGGATGTTACGTCCCGCTCATCTCCACCCCTCCGCTTCCATTGGCCGCCTGCCGTGTGACCGCTATGACTCCGCACGACCCGCCCCCTTAATAAGGAGGCGGTTCATCGGCCAGAGCGACGTCACAGGGCAGGTGAGTGCATGTGAAGCTGCTGTAGCGATAATGTTTGCTACGGCAGCTATCACCATGATATCGCAGCTGCGACGGGCGGGGACTATCGCGCACGTCATCGCAGCATCGGCTTGCGATGTCATAGTGTGCAAAGTGCCCCTTAGTGTATACAGAATAAGTTAGGCAGGAATTAGCAATATGCACCTGTAACACCTCGGGGTCGAGGAGGTTTTCACCCGACATGTCGTCGGGCCACGGGTGCATCCTCTGCGTTGTCACGGGCATGCCTGGCCCGGTTTTGTGTCCCATGAAAGTCTTTCAAGTGAAGTGTCCCTCGGTTGCTATCCGGAACCAGGGCCGAGCCTCCAGCTCCAAGCCACGGGCCCACAAAGAGAGAGAAACACTAAACTCCCATTGTCAATGCGAGATATTCTCCCAAACTGTGCCTGGGAAAGTCTGCTCTAGTGTGATGGTTGCGCCTACCTTTAGCCCAAGTGGTGCACACCTCCAGTGGTTGTCCTAGCGACTGGGGAAGTCCCATGCTTCATGATGGCTAACTACCCTGTCTGCCCTAGTTCACCCCCCTGTGAGAAAGCACCTTACTGTTGTATATCTGTGGTTTTGTGAAGGCAGCGTCAGTTAACCCCCTCCTAACACGGGATAGATATTACACCTGAAAAGTGGTGTAATACCCTGTGGCTCCTGAAGCCCAGGGGCACCACACACCCAGAACTGTTCGTGGTTCTTGGTGCATATTGCACCTGACAGGTTCACTTTAAAAGGCATGTAAAAAGCAGCAGAAATGCAATAATTAGAGAAGATTGTTAATGTGTAGTTTGGTGCCAGAAAACAAAAAACACAGTATTTATGTAACATGTGAACACTGCCTTACAGACACATAACAGCAGCATGTCAAATAGTTAAGCTTTATAAAGATGAGAAAATTCTGGACATCTGCTGAATGTCTCTTCCAGCCAAATGGGTATGGCTTGGGATGTGGCTAGGGGTATGGTCAAAAATTTTGTGCGTAGTGCTCCACATAGTTTGTCCTTCTTTCTGTTATTTAAAGGTTGGGAGGTATGCCTATCTTCTCTCTGGGTAGTTTGGCTGTGTTTGATAGCCAACTCTTCATCCTCAATAACTTACTATCTACTTACATTGCATTAACATTTTAGCAAAGTTTCTTTGTCACGCGGTGTCTGCCTCAAAATTCGGCAAGTGTCAGGACAACTTTGGATGCTGTTCACATAGCAGAACTAGACACTCCATATGATGCTGCTTTTGGATTGCACAAACAAGCTCAGGCGATGACCAACTGAGCTCTTATTAGTATTCGAGCTTGTATGAGTTAATTTCTGCTCCCCTGTCCCTAGTGATCATGTCAAACCCCATGACAAGTTTATAGGCAATCCAAAAATAAACTGTGTGGAATAAAGAGGCTTCATTAGGGCACTATTTGTGTGAATGTGTCGCGGGCGGAGGAGGGGACGCTGCGCTCTCCCACTGCTCGGGTCTGGCTGCTGCTGCTCGGTGGTGGCTCGAGCGGTGGGCCGGATCCCGGGGACTCGAGCGGCGCTCCTCGCCCATGAGTGAAAAGGGGGGTTTGATTGTGGGGATTTGATATTGTCCGTGACGCCACCCACGGTTGTGGTGAGGTTAGTGACACCACCGCTGCTCTGGACGGGGATCCCGGGAGCGATGACAGGAAGCAGCCTGGGTGTTAGTTCTCCCCTCCGTGGGTAGGAGGTTGGTTGTCCCGGGGCCCGGTGATGGGGTAGGGATCGATGGCAGGCGGGTTACGGGGCCTGGTGAGGTGCAGGGTCGCGGGGGCAGCGCTGTGCCGCACAGCACGGTGGTACTCACTCAGCCAATGATAAACACAGTGTGTCCGGTAAAACAAACGGCTGGATGGATGGGTCCCACAGACGGCTGCAGTGTTTCTCCTCCCGGCAGGTTGATGGTGACTGCCTTTCCCTGCACCTGTGTAGTGTAAACGGTTCCAATGGGTTTCCACCGGTAACCCGCTCCTCCAGCTTGAAGGTTGCTGAAGGAGCCCCTTTTGCCCGCAGGCTCTGGCCCTGGGAACTTTAGCCTTGGCGGTGACTGTGTTTCCCTCTAACAGTTGGACTGTTGCCTTCTGTCGGGACTTGGCTGCTGGGAAACCCATGAGGTTCCCTTCGCTAACGGATTTGAAAAATTGCACGGCGACTCTTAGCCTTGTCGGGGTCCGTAAGCCCCTGCCGGATGGTGCTGGCTTCTCTTTGCGTACCGGTCCGGTACCGCCGGGCCACCGCCCGTCCACGGTCCTTACGGCTCACTCCAATCGGCCTATCCTGCAGACGGTCACCACCGTCCGCCAACCTTGCTGTTCCGTCCGGGCCACACACCCGGACCACTTTCTGTCTGCTCCTCTACCACTTCACTCCTTCCACTTCAAATTCTAAAACTCAACTCCTTCCTTTTCCCGCCTCCAGGACTGTGCACTCCTCGGTGGGCGGGACCAACCGCCTGGCCCACCCCCTGGTGTGAGCATCAGCCCCTGGAGGGAGGCAACAAGGGTTTTTGTCTGACTTTGGTGTGCCTGACCGGGAGTGTAGGGTGTGTTGGTGTAGTGCTTGTGACGTCCTGGCTTGCTCAGGGCGCCACATTCCCCCTTAGTAAAATGCAGACCATCCGCGGGCTGCCCGTCCATCACCGGTTTTATTTTCAGAACTGAAAAAGATAAACGGTAAAACATATAAAAACATTTTTTCCATCTTCCCACATTGGGAGGCACATTCTTAAACGTTGCTAACGGTAACGGCTTCCGCTCTCTCCCACCCAAGCAACCTGGCCCTGATGCTGCCCCTAAGCAAACGGGCAGCACCCCTTGACCCCAGTCCAGCACAAGTTACCCGAGCGGGTTCTGTCCTTTTCAGGAGCCCCACGTCCATGGGGAACCCCTGAAACTCCCGGAGGATCGCCACCAGTTGCGGTAGTGGTGGGCCTGGGCCATCACTTCCCTCCAGGCCCATCCTCCAAATCAGCCTCTCCGGAGGCGGTAACGGTTTAGCCAACATTTTTATTTACATGCCACTTAGTTTGTGGTTGCCCTGCCAGTTCTTGGGCTTGTCCATAGCAGTTTTTACGCATTGATTGCAAACAGTCCCCACGGGGACAACAGTGCTTCGTAGCCAACGGGCTACCACAAACAAAACTGTAGGGTCCCAACGGAGACTTGCCGTAGGGTCCCAACGGGGACTGTCAGCTGGGTCCCAGGGGCCATCCACAACACCTGGCTTCGGTACAGCTTCCTCCTGCAGCTTTCCCACAGTCCACCATCGAACAGCACGAGCCCCCAACGCCACCCTCACACAGGGGTGACACTGTCCCACAGGACTCCATTTTCAGCTGCCGATGATGCGGGTACGACTGCTCCTCCAACCGGACTCCTTAGCCTTGAGGGCCGTCTGGAACGTCAGCAGAGTCCCAATGGGGACCGACAGTAAGGTAACCGGGAACCACTACCATGCTCTAACATTTCTTTCTTAATCAGCAATCCCGCGGCACAGCTGCCTTTGCTGCCGCTCCCGGTGCGGAGCACTTTCTGCTTGCTCTGGTTCAGGCGGTGTGGGGGACGGGCCCAGCCAGAGTCCCCCTGTGCCGGCTATGACCGGTACCTTCGGTAATGAGGGACCCCGCTGTGACATGGCCTGCTCTGCCTCCTGGCAGCTGCATCCCCGCCATGTCTCTGGTGCATCTTTGCTGACATGCTCAGCCTTCGGCTTCTTCCATGGAAGCGGATCAGGGCCATCACAAGCTTCTGCTGCAGGTCGGTCCGCCGGGGCGGATTGGCAGGGTACCGCTACCGGTGGTGGTGGTAGCGGGCCTAGTGGCCGGGCAGCAGCAGCCAACACGGGTAGCAGGGGAGGTAGCAGGGCGAGCGGGTATGGACCGGGTCCCTCGGCCGCGATGACCGACCCACTAGGGGTACAGGGGCGTGGGTCACTTACCCTCCCTTCCAAGACTCCCTCCACCTCGCGTCTCCGTATGGCTGCCACCACTTCCGCCATGTCTGCCTCCCACTCCTCCAGGAGGAGCTGCATGCGGACCTGCAGACGGCTACTTAGCTGGACGGTCCAGACTTCCACCCACGCTGCGGTGCCAGGCACGAGGACCATGGTGTTGTCGGTCGGACTCCGCATCCTTAGCAGCGGCCTCTTCCAGGATCCAGTAAATGGCCGCTGGGTCCTGGTGTCCCTGCTTCCATAGCTGCGGGCTACATGCGGCCAGACGCCATCAGTCCCCCTTAGTTTCCTTCCGGTACCTCCTCTACGGGGGCGGGGTTTCAGCCTTCGTGCTTCTACTGCTCGAGGAGACGCTCAAGCGGGAATCTTTCGCGCCTAAGATGGCGGCTTCACAAATTTTTCGGCCGGACACCTCCGGCGGTCACAAGGCGCACCTCTACCTGATGGCAGAGCGGTTAAATTCCTGTTTGTGACGCCAAGTTGTCGTGGGCGGAGGAGGGGACGCTGCGCTCTCCCACTGCTCGGGTCCGACTGCTGCAGCTGGCCCACCCCCCGGTGTGAGCATCAGCCCCTGGAGGGAGGCAACAAGGGTTTTTGTCTGACTTTGGTGTGCCTGACCGGGAGTGTGGGGTGTGTTGGTGTAGTGCTTGTGACGTCCTGGCTTGCCCAGGGCGCCACAAATGCATAAAAGTGAGGTTAAAAAGTCTGGTCCAGCTGTTAAAAAAAAAAAAAAAAAAGCCACATAACAGTGTCCCTCTTTCATGTCCTGCAGAGCTGGGAGGTATGCACAAGGCCTTAAGGCCCCGTCACACTAAGCAACATCGCTGCTAACGAACAACTTTTGTGACGTTGCTAGTGATGTTGCTGTGTGTGACATCCAGCAACAACCTGGCCCCTGCTGTGAGGTCGTTGGTTGTTGCTGAATGTCCTGGGCCATTTTTTAGTTGTTGCTGTCCCGCTGTGAAGCACAGATCGCTGTGTGTGACAGCGAGACAGCAACAACTAAATGTGCAGGCAGCAGGAGCCGGCTTCTGCGGAGGCTGGTAACCACAGTAAACATCGGGTAACCAAGAAGCCCTGTCCTTGGTTACCCGATATTTACCTTCGTTACCAGCCTCCGCCGCTCTCACTGTCAGTGCCGGCTCCTGCTCTGTGCACATGTAGCTGCAGGACACATCGGGTTAATTAACCCGATGTGTGCTGTAGCTAGGAGAGCAGGGAGCCAGCGCTAAGCATTGTGCGCTGCTCCCTGCTCTGTGCACATTTAGCTGCAGTACACATCGGGTAATTAACCCGATGTGTGCTGTAACTAGGAGAGCAGGGAGCCAGCGCTCAGTGTGCGCTGCTCCCTGTTCTCTGCACGTGTAGCTCCGTGCGCTGGTAACCAAGGTAAATATCGGGTTGGTTACCCGATATTTACCTTAGTTACCAAGCGCAGCATCTTCCACGCGGCGCTGGGGGCTGGTCACTGGTTGCTGGTGAGCTCACCAGCAACTCGTGTAGCCACGCTCCAGCGATCCCTGCCAGGTCAGGTTGCTGGTGGGATCGCTGGAGCGTCGCAGTGTGACATCTCACCAGCAACCTCCTAGCAACTTACCAGCGATCCCTATCGTTGTTGGGATCGCTGGTAAGTTGCTTAGTGTGACTGGACCTTTAGGGACAGCACAACTCTCAAATTAAGTAATTATTCCTTTCTTTACAATGTTATCTAATTTCAAGTTGCTAATGGGCAAAATCTGTAAATTCACAACTCTACTAGCACAGGAATGACAAGGTCACAATGTTCATATTTAAGAGCTGCATGGCACTGTCAAGAAAGTCACCAAGGAAATTTACTCAAGGTTTTGAAGTCTTGTAATAATGACCCCAAACCTGTCAGGAAAATATATTTTACATACAATTAGGTAGGAAATATCTGGACAGTGGCACAAACTTCATGATTTTCTGCTCTATATACCATTATTTTATATTTAAAATTAAAGATCTGAGTTGTAATTGACTGGCATGTAGAATTTCAGGTTTAATTAAAGGGGTTGAACAAAAATATACTTTGAAATGTTTAAGAATTTCAACCATTTTCCTACAAAGCCTCCTCATTTCAAAGGGCGAAAAATAAGTGTACAATTTTACTAAAAAAAATAATCATTTTTAATACTTTGTAGACGTCACCATCGCTGGTTTCCTCCTGTGTGATGCTTTGCCCGCCTTTACTGCAGCTGACTTGACTTGTTGCTTGTTTGTGGGTCTTTCTGCCTTGAATTTTGTCTTAACCCCATAGCGACGGCCTAACGTCTCAAGACGTCGGAAAAACAGGGTACTTATTCTGTTCCGACGTCTTGAGACGTCAGGCCGGAAAAAGCTTGTAGCGCCCCCCAGTGACGAAAAATCTCGGGGGTTTCAGCTACCGGAGGTAGCTGAGACCCCCAAGATTATGAATCGGGGTGTTTTTTTTGGACCCCGTTAATGCGATCGCCGGTATACACCGTATACCAGCGACAACGTTAAAAAAAAAAAAAATGGCCGGTAAAATTGATTTATTTCTCATCTGACATGATCAAACATGTCAGATGAGAAATAAATATGAGCCCTTAGTGCCCCCAAAGCCCCCGGTACCGGAGAGTCCCCCCACCACCCCTACCCCCCCCCTCCGGAAAATCCAAGATGGCGCCGACGCGCGCTGAAAACTCCCGCCGCCGCCGGCTCTGCATTCATTTCCCTCCGATCTGAAATGATCAAACATTTCAGATCGGAGGGAAATGTCCTCCCCCTGACCCCTTCTCCGGTCCACCGGAGATCTCTGGTCCCCGGAGCCCCCTCCGGTCTCCAGAGCCGCCTCCCCCCTCCCCCCTCCGGAGCGTGATGGCAGCCGCATTCATGCTGCTCTTTCTGCCGCATGTGACACGTCACATGCGGCAGAAAGTTGTCCCCAGGTCACCCCCCCGCCACCCCAGGTCACCCCCCGTCATCCCCCCCCCAGCCCCCGGTTATACGTTACCTGGCTGCTGCTGCTCCGGCCCCGCGATCACGCCGCCTCCCTCTTGAAAGCTGGCGGCGCATGCGCAGACAGCGGCTGTCAGCTGGATCCCTGCAAGCAGGGATGCTGACGTCGCTACTGCACAGGCTGCTCCACCGTGGACCGGGGGAGGGTGAGTGCGGTAATCTGCAGCCACACTCCTCACATGGAGAGACTGCTGTTCTAGAAAATGGGGGGTACGTTCTGTGAGCGTGCCCCTCATATTCTAGAATGAGGTTACTGCAGGTCACTCTGCCCTAGGTTGGACCGGGGCAGTGTGAGTGCAGTATTCTCAGATTACTGCACCCACACTGCTCATGGAGAGCTTGCTCTTCCAGAAAATGGGGGATACGTTCCCTGAACGTGCCCCCCATATTCTAGAAGATCCAGAGTCGGTGTGGGACCTCCAAAATGGATTACAGCGACCAAAATTTATTTATTTTCAATAAATTGGTAAAAGAGGAATGTTTCGGGGAGTTTTTTTTCAAATAAATTTTTTTTTTGTCTTTATTTTTTTCTATTACTTGACTGGGTTAGTAATGTCGGGTATCTGTTCAGATGCCGTGACATCACTAACCCCAGGGCTTGATGCCAGGTGACATTACAGCTGGTATCAACCCCATATATTACCCCGTCTGCCACCGCACCAGGGCGCGGGATGAGCTGGAGCGAAGCGCCAGGATTGGCGCATCTAATGGATGCGCCACTTCTGGGGCGGCTGCGGCCTGCTATTTTTAGGCTGGGAAGAGTCCAATAACCATGGCTTTTCCCACCCTGAGAATACCAGACCCCAGCTGTCTGCTTCACCTTGGCTGGTGATCTAATTTGGGGGGGACCCCACGTTTTTTTTTTTTTTTTTTAAAAAACGCCTGGGGAGCCCTCCAAATTGATCACCAGCCAAGGTGAAGCTGTCAGCTGTGGTTTGCAGGCTACAGCTGTCTGCTTTACCCTAGCTGGCTATCAAAAATAGGGGGGACCCCACGTCGTTTATTTTAATTATTAATTTTTTGGGGGGCTAAATACAAGGCTAGGCACCCTTTAGTGCCACATGAAAGGCACTAAAGGGCGCCAGCTTAGAATATGCAGGGGGTGGGACGTTATATTTGTTTGACATCTATCCATTCATCCATTGTAGCATTTTAGGCTGTGCGCCCACAATCGGGATTTGCAGCGTTTTGGGCGCAGAGTGTTTTCCCTGCATCCATAACGCTGCGTTGTGCAGTAGAAGCACAGTGGAAGGATTTTTAGAAATCCCGTGCCCACTGTGCTTCTCTTCTCCGCAGCATAAACTGACCTGTGGCGTGGCTTCCCGAGCCTCAGCATGTCAATTTATGCTGCGGAGATGAGTGTTCTCTGCAGGTAGCATAGAGCTCCACAGCGGCCTGAACCCAAATCGTGGGCATGGGCAGCTGCACTCTCCCGTGGACAACACTCACATCTCTGCAGGAAGGCTGACACTGTGTACTAGACGCTGTGTCGCTGGATCATGGCCACATAGCCTAAAAGTGAGACATTTGTTGCTACAGCAACATTTTTGTGAAGTACCTGTGGATTCAAAATGCTTACTATACTCCTGAATAAAATCCGGTTTCCAAAATGGAGTCACTTGTGGGGGGTTTCTAATGTATAGGTACCCAAGGGGCCCTGCAAATGTGACATGGTGCCCGCAATTTATCTCAACTTTTCCAGAATTCAAATGGTGCCCCTTCCATTCCAAGCCCTCCCATTTATCCAAACAGAGGTTTTTGGCCACATGTGGGGTATCCCTGTGCTCATAAGACATTGGATAACAACCTGTTGGGTCCACGGTTTGTTGTTGTCTCTTGAAAAAGTGAGAAATTTGATGCTGAAGCAACATTTTTGTGAAAAAAATGAAAATTTTCAATATGGCAACCTAAGCTTATCAAATTCTGTGAAGTATTCGTGGATTCAAACTGCTCACTATACACCTAGATAAAAGCCTTGAGGTGTCTTGTTTCCAGAATGGAGTCACTTGTGGGGGACAGCCACTGTTTAGGCACCTCAGGGGCTCTCCAAATGCAACCTGGCGTCCGCTATTGATTCCAGCCAATTTTGCAGTCAAATGGCACTATTTCCCTTCTGAGCCCTGCCGTGCACCCAAGCAGTTGTTTTCCACCACATATAAGGTATCGCCAAACTCAGGAGAAATTGCACAATAAATGTTATGCTTAATTTTTTCCTTTTACTCTTGTAAAAAAAAAAGCTACCTGGTTGAAATAACAATTTTGTGGTAAAATTTTATTTTTTTTTTTTTCATGGCTCAATGTTATAAAATTCTGTGAAGCACCTGGGGGTTCAGGGTACTCACCAAACATCTAGATAAATTCCTTGAGGGGCCTAGTTTCCAAAATGGGGTCACTTGTGTGGGGTTTCTGCTGTTTAGGTACCTTAGGGGTCCTCCAAATGTGATATGGTGCCCGCAATCTTTTTCAGCCAAATTTCCTTTCCAAAATTCAAATATTGCTCCTTTCGTTCCAAGCCCTCCCATTTTTCCAAACAAAGGTTTCAGACCACATGTGAGGTATCACCGCGCTCATAAAAAAGTGGTTAACAAACCTTGAGGTCAAATTTTTCGAATTACCTCTTGAAAAAGTGAGAAAATTGATGCTAAAGCAACATTTTTGAGAAAATTATTAAAATTTTCAATATGACAACAAAACGTTAACAAAATCTGTGAAGTACTTGTGGATCTAAAATGCTCACTATACCCCTAGATAGAAGCCTTGAGGGGTCTAGTTTCCAAAATGGTGTCACTTGTGAGGGATTTCTTCTGTTTAGGTACCTTAGCGGACCTGTAAATGCAACATGGTGCCCGCAATCTATTTCAGCCAAATTTGCTTTCCAAAATTCAAATATTGCTCCTTCTGTTCCGAGCCCTCCCATTTGTCCAAACAGAAGTTTCTGACCACATATGGGGTATCGGCGTGCTCATAAGAAAGTGGGGAACAAGTTTTATTTATTCAAAAGTGAATAAATTTGGGTTAGAGCAACATTTTTAGGTAAAATTTAATTTTTCCTTTTTTTCATTCCACATTGCTTTTGTTCATGTGAAGCACCTGAAGGGTTAATAAACTACTTGAATGTGGTTTTGAGTACTTTGGGGGGTGCAGTTTTTAGAATGGTGTCACTTTTGGGTATTTTCTGTCACCTAGGCCTCTCAAAGTCACTTCAAATGTGATGTGGTCCCTAAAAAAATGGTTTTGTAAATTTTGATGTAAAAATGAGAGATCGCTGATAAACTTTGAACCCCTCTAACTTCCTAACGAAAAAAAAATTTGTTTCCAAAATTGTGCTGATGTAAAGTAGATAAGTGGGAAATGTTATTTATTAACTATTTTGTGTCACAGAAATCTCTGGTTTAACGGTATAAAAATTCAAAAGTTGAAAATTGCAAAATTTTCAAAATTTTTGCCAATATTCAATTTTTTTCATAAATAAACGCAAAAAATATTGTCCTAAATTTGGTACTAACATGAAGTCCAATATGTGACGAAAAAACAATCTCAGAATCACCGGGATCCGTTGAAGCGTTCTAGAGTTATAACCTCATGAAGTGACACTGGTCAGAATTGCAAAATTTGGTCTGGTCATTAAGGTGAAAATTAGCTCCGTCACTAAAGGGTTAAGCATGTAAAATGCAGCTAAATGGGGTTGAGACCTGGTGACTGACTTGGCCATTGCTGAATATTCCACTTCTTTGCTCAAAAAAACCTCCCGAGTTGCTTTTGCAGTATATTTTGGGTCATTGCCCATCTGTACTATGAAGCGTTGACCTTTCTACATGTAATAACCAGAGGTCTCAATGAGATCCAGCGAGTCAAAAACTGAGGCCCAGACAGAAATGTCTCAACACTGTACTTACTGGAAGGGATAGGAGAGAGGCTACTATACTCACTACTATACTTATCCTACATAGACAGACTATACGCTGTGTTCAGGGTGCTAGCTCCAGAGATCTGTCCCATGTGTATCACAAACTGCAGGAATAAATTTACCTGTAGAACAAACAGCGACTCCCTAACACTATAACAAACAAGGTGTAAATTCAGTGGGTGTAAGGTAGTCAATATCACTGGAATTAGCACACCGGCTTACACCTTACTACATTACTAAACATCACAACTGCAAGCGCAACCTATGTATGCTTCAACTGCTTGGATACCCAGGTATCATTATTGGTACCATGTTACTGATGTGTTAGAGTCTGACACAGGCCTGTGGTACTTCCTGGCTCCAGCCATTCCAGGAGGTGTTCGCCGCCAAAACCCACGAGGAGGAAGCACTAGTCGCACAAAAAGAGTCTAAGTCTCTGCCTGCAGCAGGGCCTTGTAAATTCCCGATCACTGTCCGCTCACAGCTCTGCAGGATTCAAAGCACTGTTCAGGGTGTCACAAATGCTCTGCTCCAAGCTCCTTCTTTTATGCAACATTTCACTTAGGGGGTGATCAGGGTCCCGGACGCTCGGCTCAGTCAGTGTCTGGTCTTCACAGCCTCAACCACCAACCTCCATAAAACTCTAAGCTCTTCACACACTTGCTGGAAATTCGCCTGCTGTTTCCTGCTCTTCTTTCTTCACAGCACTCCCACTGTCCTCCATCACAAGCAGGCCTCCACCTTTGGCAAGGAGGAGTTTCCAAGATCCTCTAGTTCACTTCTCACAGCTTTTTCAACACACAAGGAGTCACACAGGAATGTCAGCATTTTCAGCCTGTTACATGCATTTGGTTGATTTACAGTAGAAAATACAACCCTGTACACTTCAGAATTAATCCGGTGGCTTCCATCAATAAACACTTGTGACGCAGGGCCATTGCCCGGCCTTCACACTGTCTATGCAATGTTTAAATGTGGTGTTTTTTGACTCGTGAGCCGTTCAAAGCCTTCTCTATAGTTTCTTCTTCCCCTCATCAATCTGGTACAGGTTGATCTTAGCTTCATCTGGCCTAACAACACTTTTACAGAACTGAGTGGGCCTCTTTAAATGTTTTTTCTGTAAAAGCCTAATCTGGCCTATATTTACAGTTTGTGGTGAACCCTCTTTAGTTAAATCACATAAAGTCTTCTTTATTGTAAACTTACCTAAATATCTTCTTTTTGGAGAGTGTTCTTCACTTGGATGGATTTGTGAAAGATTTTTCTTCTCCAAGGAAAGATTTCTTTGATCCACAACTGTTGTGTTCCTTGGATGTCCAGGCCTTTTCAAGTTCTCAAACTCACCAGTGCTTTTTTATTTTTTTTTCCTTGCAGAATGTATCAAAGAATGTATTGCGACATCACTAGCATCGGCTAGCGATGCCGAACGCGATAGTACCTGCCCCCGTCGCACATGCGATATGTGGTGATTGCTGCCATAGCGAACATTATCGCTATGGCAGCTTCACACGCACATACCTGCTCGGAGACGTCGCTGTATTTGCCGAACTATCCCTCCTTCAAGGGGGAGGTCACTAATCGGCCAGCCAATAGAAGCGGAGGGGCGGAGATGAGCGGGACATAACATCCCGCCCACCTTCTCCCTTCCGCATTGTCGTCAGGACGCAGGTAAGGAGTTGTTTGTCGCTCCTGCGGGTTTACACACAGGGATGTGTGCTGCCGCAGGAGTGACAAACAACATCATACTTGCGGTCGACCCGACATTATAAAAATGAACGACGCTACACAGATCACAGATTTTCGATGCTTTTGCGATCGTTTATCGGCGCATCTAGGATTTACACGTTGCGATGTCGTTACCGGCGCCGGGTGTGCGTCACTAACGGCGTGACCCCGACGATATTTCGGAAGCGATATCGCAACGTGTAAAGCCCCCCAAACTGTTGACTTGGCCACTTCCAACATTTCTGCACTCTCTCTGATGGATTTCTTTTTTCTTCAGCCAAATAATGGTGTTTCTCTTCTATTGAGTGCTCCTGTGACTACATGTCATGGGTTCACTACAATAGCTGACAGATGTCAGTTCCACACCTAGAATCAGCTCCAGACCTTTTACCCTCTTAACTAATGATGGATTAACAAGGGAATAGCCTCTGTAGCCCGTTAAAGAGTTTTTGAAAGAATTGTCCAATTGCTTTTGGTCTCTTTAAAAGAGATGATATAATTCCTAAACCCTTATTCCAATTAGGAGGTGTATACTCTCAGATTAAAGCTTAGAATCTGCTCTTTAAGCCCTTGTTTATTATATACCTGTATCTTGAATATGTTTTGGTAAACAGCTAAAATAACAAATCTTGTGTACCTGTCCAAATATTTCTGGACCTAACTGTACGTTTGAACAGGTATGGGCAATTTTTTCCAAGATGCCACAAGACCGTGACTGTTGTGCAGGGCCGACCCAATAGGCTCAAATTAAATCTGCTCATTATTATTACATATTAATTGTAATTATTTTATATTAGTATTGTATCACCTAATATAGAGCAGGATTATTATAATTATGCTGACACCCCCCTATATATCGTATGAGCCGCCTCACAGATCTTTACATATAATGTGAGCACTCACAGTCCCACTATATACAGTATGAGTCCTCACATAGCCCCTTTAGATATAGTATAAGCCCCCACACAGTACCTCTATATACAGTATAAGCCCCCAAATAGGCTATCTGTATACAGTGGAAGTCACCACATAGCTACTTTTATAAATAGTTTAATCCCTCACATAGCTCCCTATATAAAGTGTGAATCCCACATAGCCTTCAATATACAGCGTGAGTCCCCAAAAAGCTTTTCCGTGTTCAGTATGATCTCTCACATGGTCCCCTGTTTATATAGGCACACATAACTCACTCCCGTTCTCCCGGTGCTCTGCTCAGGTGCACAGACTCCTGTTCTCCTTGCGTAGTGCTCCAGTGCACTAACTCCTGATCCACTGGCGCTCTCTGCACATCCGACACAATGTGGTGACTAGAGTTGAGCGCGGTTCGTGGTTCGTGGTTCTCCAGTTCTAGGCTCGAGTGATTTTTGGGCTGTTCGAGATCGAACTAGAACTCGAGCTTTTTGCTAAAAGCTCGATAGTTCTAGATACGTTCGAGAACGGTTCTAGCAGCAAAAAGCAGGGCTTTTTACAGCTACAGTGAGCACGAGCCATCGCTGGCAGCCTGCCACAAGCTGGTAACCAAGATAAACATCGGGTATCCAAGCAAAGCGCTTTGGTTAGTAACCCGATGTTTATCTTAGTTACGTGCAGGAAGCCCACACTTTCCCGCTCAGCTCGCTCCACCCCCTCCTGCCCGCGGCATGTACACATACATACACATACACAAACACACACACACACACATCCGCCCGCCCGCCCGCCCGCCCGCCCGCCCGCCCGCTCGCTCGCTCGCTCGGCTTACCTGCGGTGATGAAGTCCCGCCATCCCGACCTCAGCGCTGTCACTGTCCTCCATGGCCGCCGCTTGTCACATCACCTATCGCTTCCGACCCGAGACTGACACTGGCGGTGACGTCACGGACCTCTCGCGATACTTGATGTGAAGGCGCCGGTCATTGACCTCAGTGACAGGGGCTGTCAGTGTGCTGGAGATCAGCGCAGGTAATGTACCTCACTGACAGCAGCACTTGTCACCCCCCTGCAGTGACCTGGGCTGACCCATTGATGTTAGCTCAGGTCACTGCACTGCTCTCCCAGCCAATGGGGAACATCCTGCTCTTCATTGACTGGGACAGTGTGCATCGTCATGGCAACCCCTTGGATTACACCAGACCTGGATTTGTTTTTCAATCTAATAAATTGGTTAAAGAGGGAATGTTTTGGGGAGTGTTTTTTCAAATAAAAATGTGTTTGTCGTGTATTTTTTTTTATTACTGACTGGGTTGGTGATGTCGGGTATCTGATAGACGCCTGACCTCACCAACCCCAGGGCTTGATGCCAGGTGACATTACACATCTGGTATTAACCCCAAATATTACCCCGTTTGCCACCGCACCAGGGCGCGGGATGAGCTGGGGCGAAGCACCAGGATTGGCGCATCTAATGGATGCGCCACTTCTGGGGCGGCTGCGGCCTGCTATTTTTAGGCTGGGGAGATTCCAATAACCATGGCCCTCCCTAGTCTGAGAATATCAGGCCCCAGCTGTCTGCTTTACCTTGGCTGGTGATCCAATTTTGGGGGACCCCTACGTGTTTTTTTTTTTAATTATTTATTTAATTTAAAATAACAGCGTGGGGTGCCCTCAGTTTTGGATTACCAGCCAAGGTGAGGTTGCCAGCTGTGGTCTGCAGGCTGCAGCCGTCTGCTTTACCCTAGCTGGCTACAAAACTAGGGGGAACCCTATGTCATTTTTTTTTCATTTTTTTGGCTAAATACAAAGCTAAGCACCCCTTAGTGCCACATGAAAGGTACCAAAGGGTGTTCCACTTTTTCTCCATTTTTTTCTCCACTTATTCTCCACTTTTTCTCCTCTTATTCTCCACTTTTTCTCCACTTTTTCTCCACTTTTTCTCCTCTTATTCTCCACTTTTTCTCCACTTTTTCTCCACTTTTTCTCCACTTTTTCTCCACTTTTTCTCCACTTTTTCTCCACTTTTTCTCCACTTTTTCTCCATTTTTTTTCTCCACTTTCTCCACTTTTTCTCCACTTTTTTCTCCACTTTTTCTCCTCTTATGCTCCACTTTTTCTCCTCTTAATCTCCACTTTTTCTCCACTTTTTCTCCACTTTTTCTCCACTTTTTTCTCCACTTTTTCTCCTCTTATGCTCCACTTTTTCTCCACTTTTTCTCCTCTTAATCTCCACTTTTTCTCCTCTTATGCTCCACTTTTTCTCCACTTTTTCTCCTCTTATGCTCCACTTTTTCTCCACTTTTTCTCCACTTTTTCTCCTCCTTATGCTCCACTTTTTCTCCACTTTTTCTCCTCTTAATCTCCACTTTTTCTCCTCTTATGCTCCACTTTTTCTCCACTTTTTCTCCACTTTTTCTCCACTTTTTCTCCTCTTATGCTCCACTTTTTCTCCACTTTTTCTCCACTTTTTCTCCTCTTATGCTCCACTTTTTCTCCACTTTTTCTCCACTTTTTCTCCTCTTATGCTCCACTTTTTCTCCACTTTTTCTCCACTTTTTCTCCACTTATGCTCCACTTTTTCTCCACTTTTTCTCCACTTTTTTCTCCACTTTTTCTCCTCTTAATCTCCACTTTTTCTCCACTTTTTCTCCTCTTATGTTCCACTTATTCTCCACTTTTTCTCCACTTTTTCTCTACTTTTTCTATGGTGGGTCTACCCATTAGCTCTGCCATGCATAGTGTAGCTCTACACCTACTGCACATGTTACTTTATGATTGACATCTCTTTCGTACCAGAGCTGTCTAAGTCTACTCTGACCCCATATTTGTCATTACTATATTGTCCTTGTACTGTATTATGACATTTGTATCATGTGTTTCATTTCTTGCTGTGTTGCAATTTTTTTGCTGCATCCCAATTGTACCTCTACATTGTTCGAGTTTATGTTATTGTTCTCTCACTCTTATGTGATACTGATTATTGTCATTTTTCATGATTACATGCAGATAAGTCCAATCTGACGAAGGCTCAGGCCGAAACGTCATTTGTAACTTGTTTTGGACAAAAACATATATGCTTATGAAAAAAAAATTTTCTTAATACGGACCAATAAAGAGTGATTTTGCATTACTATCCGTTGTGACTTACTGACTTAGTCTGGGAGATATAGAGTGCCGAGGTTACTCACTAATTTTATCTATTATTACCTCTGAGCACCTATATACTAGTGAGCAGAGCTTCCTCTACAGTAGTTCTCCTGATTAGGCATGCCCTTACCTCATGAGCAGGGCATTGCAGCTTTGGTAGCAACCATTACGACATGGACTCTGCTGCTGTGGACCCGGGGAGAGTGAGTGCAGATTCATTGCACTCACACTCCTCACATGAAGGGTCCGCACTCCTAGAAAATGGGGGATACGTTCCCTGAGTGTCTCCCCCCCATATTCTAGACGGTCCAGAGTCGTCGTGGGACCCCTTTATTTTTTTTCTTACAATAAATTGGTGAAAGAGGAAATGTTTTGGGGACTGTTTTTTCAAATAAATTTCTTTTGTCGATTTTTTGTTTTTGTTAGTACTGACAGTTTATGATGTTGGGTATCTAATAGACGCCATGACATCACAAACTGCTGGGCTTGATCTCAGGTGACTTTACAGCTAGTATCAACCCGATTTATTACCCCGTTTGCCACTGCACCAGGGCACGGGATGAGCTGGGGTGAAGCGCCAGGATTGGCGCATCTAGTGGATGCGCCACGTCTGGGGTGCCTGCGGCCTGCTATTTTTAGGCTGTGAAGGCCCAATAACTATGGACCTTCCCACCCTGAGAATACCAGACCACAGCTGTCCGCTTTACCTTGGCTGGTGATCCAATTTGGGGGGTCCCCTACTTTTATTGTGTAATTATTAATATTTATAAAATAATTATAAAAAAGAGCCTGAGGGGACCTCCACATTGGATCCCCAACCACGGTAAAGCTGCCAGCTGTGGTTTTCAGGCTACAGCCGTCTGCTTTACCCTAGCTGGCTATCAAAAATGGGGGGACCCAACGTAATTTTTTTTTTTTAACTATTTTTTAAATAGAAAAAATTAATGGGCTTCCCTGTATTTTGATTGCCAACCAAGGTAACGGCAGGCAGATGGGAGTGGCAACCCATAGCTGTCTGCTTTATCTGCGCTGAGAATCAAAAATACCGCGGAGCGCTACGTCATTTTTTTAAAGATTTATTTTTACAGCACTGTGATGTCCAGCAATCAAAATACAGGGAAGCCCATTTTATTTTTAGTTATTTAAATAAATAATTAAAAAAAATATATGTTAGCTCCCACTGCATTTTTTGTATTGCTAGCTAAGGGTAATCCAAGCAGCTACTGGCTGCTAACCCCCACTGCTTGGTGTTACCTTCACTGGCAATGGAAAATCCAGGGAAGCATTTTTTTTTTTTTTTGCCAAAAAGCTACAAAAAAAGGACGTGAGCTTCGCCATATTTTTGTATGCTAGCCAGGTATAGCAGGCAGGTGCTGGAAGAGTTGGATACAGCGCCAGAAGATGGCGCTTCTATGAAAATGCCATTTTCTGAGGTGGCTGCAGACTGCAATTCGCAGCAGTGGGGCCCAGAAAGCTCAGGCCAACCGGTGGTGTGGATTCCAATCCCAGCTGCCTAGTTGTACCTGGCTGGACACAAAAATGGGGCAAAGCCTACGTCATTTGTTTTCTAATTATTTCATGAAATTCATGAAATAATAAAAAAAGGGCTTCCCTTTATTTTTGGTTCCCAGCCGGGTACAAATAGGCAACTGGGGGTTGGGGGCAGCCGTACCTGCCTGCTGTACCTGGCTAGCATACAAAAATATGGCGAAGCCACATAATTTTTTCAGGGGGCAAAAAACTTCTGCATACAGTCCTGGATGGAGTATGCTGAGCCTTGTAGTTCTGCAGCTGCTGTCTGTCTGTATGGAGAAGAGCAGACAGCAGCTGCAGAACTACAAGGCTCAGCATACTCCATCCAGGACTGTATGCAGAAGTTTTTTGCCCACCAAAAAAATGACGTGGGCTTCGCCATATTTTTGTATGCTAGCCAGGTACAGCTGGCAGCCACGGGCTGCCTCCAACCCCCAGTTGCCTATTTGTACCCGGCTGGGAACCAAAAATATAGGGAAGCCCGTTTTTTTTAATTATTTCACTTATTTCATGAAATAATTAAAAAACAAATGACGTGGGCTTCGCCCTATTTTTGTGTCCAGCCGGGTACAACTAGGCAGCTGGGGATTGGAATCCGCAGCACAGGTTAGCCCGAGGTTTGTGGGCGCCTCTGCTGCGGATTTCAGTCCGCAGCCGTCCCAGAAAATGGCGCTCTCATAGAAGCGCCATCATCTGGCGCTGTATCCAACTCTTCCAACAGCCCTGGAGCCGGGTGGCTTGTTGGGTAATCATGAGTTAATACTGGCTTTGTTTTACCAGCCAGTATTAAGCCAGAGATTCTTAATGTCAGGCACGTTTGACCCGGCCATTAAGAATCTCCAATAAAGGGTTAAAAAAAGACACCACACAGAGAAAAAATACTTTAATAGAAATAAATACACAGACACATTAGAGACTCCATCTTTATTACCCCTGTCAGCCCTCCACGATCCTGCTCTTCTGTCTTCTTTCTTTCTAGTGTAGTAGTAGTGACGATTGTAGTGAGGGGCATCACTTGGGGCTGGGGAACCTCCATCCTAACTACAATGCTCACTACAATCGGGAAGCAGCGTGCAGCCTTCACTCCGTGAGTGATCACTGCTGGCTGCTAGCGGTAACGCTGACAGACGCGTTACCATAGCAACGGTGCTCCCGGAGCCGCGGTTAGCGGTGACGTCACCGCTAACTGCGTTGCTATGGCAACGGTGATCTCCGTTAATGACCGGCTGTGTCAGCCGGTCCCTAACGGAACGGGGAGTCGACCGTGTGCTAGAGCATGTCGCCGGTACACGGCGATACACATATGTGCACCGTGTACCGGAGAGATGCACTCGCAGGTCCTACATGACGTGTCATAGTCATGTGACCAGTCTGTAGCCAATGAGATAATAGCCACGTGACTGGTCACATGGCTATTTTGACGTCACGATAGGTCCTGCTTCTCTGCTGGCAGTGCAGGTCACCGGGAGGATTCAGCGATCATCGGATGGAATAGCGGCAGGAGACATAGTGCAGAAGGGATCGCGAGGACCGGTAAGTGTTATGGCAATGTTTATTAACTGTTTGTTTACATTTATAATGCATTTTTATGTGTTTGTGATTGCCTCCCATTATAGCCTATACGTTCGAGTTCGGTTCGTCGAACGTTCGACGAACCGAACTCGAACGGGACCCCCGTTCGGCGAACCGGCCTCGAGCCGAACCGGGACCGGTTCGCTCATCTCTAGTGGTGACATCCATCGTGTCTGCGGTCTCAGTTGCATATGCTGTTAACTGGAAGAAGGAGCTGATAGCTCTGTCCATTATTGTATGCACTGCTACCTAAACCCTGAACCAGTCCCATTACCATCCAGAAAGGTGGGATAGGTGAAATTCGTTTGGTATTCCGTATGTCATGCGAGTGTGCAATATATATGTGTGTGTATATATATATATATATATATATATATATATATATATATATATACATATATATATACCGTATTTTTTTTTTCTTTCTCGCCTCACATCTGTATGCAATGAGTTTTTTTCTCTTCAACGTGAGCTGAAGCTTGTAGGCCTCAATACAATTTCAACAAGGACCCTAATTATTATAGGTCAATAGTAAGGTAAAATCCCTTTTGAGCCCCCCTAGGCTCCACGGCAATGGAGTAACTTGAACACCAGCATACACTATAGTTATGCCCCTGCAGGTTTTTGATATTGTGCTTGGGTTTTGCTTTATCAGGAAAAGTAAACTTACACTTTTAAAATATTGCATAAATCGCATAAGAAGGGGTCAAATGACGTGCTACTGAAGTAAGGAACAAGCCAGAGGACTCTTTTCAGTGACTTTATTTCTACGCGTTTCATAG
This sequence comes from Anomaloglossus baeobatrachus, assembly GCF_048569485.1. Classification (NCBI taxonomy): domain Eukaryota; kingdom Metazoa; phylum Chordata; class Amphibia; order Anura; family Aromobatidae; genus Anomaloglossus; species Anomaloglossus baeobatrachus. The sequence goes on along the minus strand of NC_134360.1, from coordinate 171,257,979 downwards.
ATTTTTCTCCTTCAGGAAAAAAAAATTCCTAAAGGAGAAAGATTTCTCTGATTGTTCCTTACTTCAGTAGCGCGGCATTTGTCCCCTTCTCACGCAATTTATCTGGTTCCACGGGGGGGCTGCAGCAGCCGATTGGACATGTGCGTCTAATGGTTGGAACGCTCACAACCCCATCAAGGTGAGCACCCTCAGTGTTGTTCTACCAAAACACCCCTCGGATAACACTCTATTTGAGCTCATTTTGTCTTCCAGTTTATTTATAGGTTACTTATAAAATATTAGAATTCTAGTGTTAACAAAATTAAGCAACTCTCTGACATAGTTGGCTGTCCTTCTGCTTTTTAAATATATTCCACAGCAATAATATACTTCCAGCTTTGTCAGTGTTCTCTGCTACCTATTCCCTTTCCTAAGTTTGAATGATAGTAGTAGGAAGATAAGGGTGTGAGGTGGGAGGAAAGCAAAAAAGTCATTAGGGAGGGCAGAACACAAAAGGGCACTCTTAAGCTGGGTTTACACACTGCAACATCTCAAACGACATCGCTGTAACGTCACCGGTTTTGTGACGCAATAGCGATGTTGTTTGCGATGTTGCAGTGTGTGAAACCTATCAGCGACCCGGCCCCTGCTGTGAAGTTGTAATCGTTACAAATCGTTCAGGACCATTCCTAGGTCCTTTGTTTCCCGCTGTGCAGCATGAAGTTTCAGTGTGTGAAGACTTTGCAGCGACTTTGTTAGCAACTTCCCTTTCAAAAGGCTGCTTATCAACGTCCCCAACAACCAGCTAGGTCGCTCTGCAGGTCCGGATCGCTGTTGCGTTGTTGGCCAGGTTTGCCTGTTTGAACGCTCACCAGAGACTTAGCAGAGACTTAGGGAGGTCGCTATTGCGTCACCAAACCGGTGACGTTACAGCGATGTCCTTTGCGATGTTGCAGTGTGTAAACCCAGCTATAAGAGAAGGGGTAATCAGGTAGGCTTTGTATATCCAGAGAGGGGAAGCATCAACAGCAAACTTTACAAGAGCAAATTACACAATACTCATGATCAGTGTCTGTAAGAATAAGGCCGGGGTCACACGGGGTACTACTGCGATCCTTGCATGATACTCGGCTCACGCTGGCAGCACAGCGGTAGCAGAGTGTCATGCGAGTGTCACTGCGACTGAGGTCTGATCGGACCACAGCTGCGGGGGGCGGGCCGGCTCTGAGGAAGGGAGGACCGATGCTGCGGAGGGGTGGGCCAGTGCTGTGGAGGGGAGGGAGGGATTTATCTTCCTCTCTCCTCTGTTGTCGGCTATTGCCATTCTCGCTCTGCACTCGCAGTACACCAGTGTACTGCGAGTGCAGTGCGATTTTTCTCTCGCTCCATAGACTTGAATGGGTGCGAGAGAAACAAGGATCACGTTACAATCGCAGCATGCTGCGATTGTTTTCTTGGTCCGATTAGGGCTGAGAAAATTATAGCTCATGGCTGCTAACACATAGGCTAATATTGGTCCGAGTGGAATGCGATGTTTTATCGCATTGCACTCGCTCTGATTTTCATGCCGTGTGTCTTAGGCCTAAGGATGAAACGATCTATCATGGGCTTAAATCAGTAGAAGGCTTGGGCTGTGCTGATACATGCTATGTAATGCATATATCAGAATTGTGACACACAGACCTCAAATCTTGCACATATTACAGTGAGAAAGAGCCACATGAGAAAAGTGAAACTATGAGCAGACTGAACAATGCATATTTGTGTGTCTGGAAATTAATATGGCTAGGGTTATTTGGCTACATGTGGGACGCCCTGGACTAGCCAGGTAGTCACAGATAGTGCCCCACACAACACCAGTCCCACACAAGGCAACATCAGCCAAACCACATAAACCCTAGCCACCTCCCTCAGTGCTTAATGGACACACCAGGGGGGCGGAGCCAGGCAGTTGGCACACCCACCAAGGAGTTCAGAGGGCCTGAGGCAGGAAACAGACAGACAGACCAGTTGGAGAGTTCAAGGAGTTGAATCTGAAGTTCAAGTCAAGAATCAGGCCTGTGTAGCAGGTCTGCAGCAGTCTGACAGGTGCCAGGGTCGGAGCCCTGGTACCTTGGCTAGGAGGCATACGGTGGCCTAGCCTGCAGGAGCCGGGAAGACGGCTCGGTGGAACCGGGACAGGGTATTGGCCCGCCGGTACCGACCCGGGGAACCGACTGGAAACCGGAGCACACAGGGGGGTACTCAGACCCTAAAACGAGGTCCAGAAGCCACTGGACTGAGTTTATTCACTGATTGAGGTCTGGACTATAGGTCCTTTCCCACCCAAGTCCCGACTGAAGACAACAGCCCAGCTGATAAAGGGCAGGGACTCTAGGACCCTGCCACACTTCTGGTTCCTGGACCCCGTGAAGGCGCAATGGCTGACCCGTCCCGCAAGCCCGCAGCACCGGAGCCCGTGCCCGGAACAGCGGAGTGGGTGGAAGCAATCTTGGAGAAGCAGGTAAGCAACCCACGCCCCTGTGTCCCCGAGGGACCGGCCGACGCGGCTGAGGGACCCGGTCTGCCCCTGCCCTCTATGTTGCCTCCCTCACTGCCCGAACCGGCTGCCGCTGCTCCCCCGCTTGGTCCACAGACACCGGCAGCGGAGCCCGTGCAATCCTCCCGCGAGGACCCGGCCGTGGAAGCAGCCCGAGGATGGCCAGTCACCCGGTCAGCACCCATCCCACTCCCGTGGAAGATTCACCCCCGGAAGATGCCCGTTCCCGGTGTGGACCCACCAGTCCCGGAAGTGGCCGTGCCCAAAGAAATCCAGGCCCTGGCAGTCTGCCCGGCCAAGATGGAGGTGGATGCAGACCGGAAGAGGGCCCGGAAGATAAAGCTGGCCACTCCCACAAACCAGGCCTCGGCTGAGGCGTTGCAGGGTTGCCGCTACAAGGCAGCACAGCAGGACATGACACAGCGGGATTCCCCAGTGCAGAAGGTGCCGGTCGTAGCCGGCATAGGGGAGCTCTGGCTGGGCCAGACCTCCGCGCAAAAGGGAGCAGGCAGATGCTCCATACTGGGAGCCGCAGCAGCACCAGCTGGGCCGAGAGATCGTGGCACGTGAGAGGCAGAAGGCGGAGGTGCTGGTCCGGACCATCAGGGAGAAGCAGAATCTCCGCAGCGCTACCTATCAGGTACGGGGCGAGACCTACAAAGGCCAAGTCCGGCACTTTGATCCCAACCGTGGATGAGGGTTTATATATGAGCCCGGCTTGGAGGCGGAAGTGTTCGCGTCCCACAGGGACGTGTACCCGCACCTGCCCGTAGGTCACCCGGACCGTGACCTGGAACCCGGAGAGCTGGTGAGCTACACCCGACATTGCGGGGAGAGGGGCTGGTTCGCCCTTAATGTGAAGAGGAGGGTGAGCCGCAGTACCCAGTCCCCTCCCCTGCCATATAGTACCGATAAAGAGGCATGCTAAGGTAGCGGTTCCCTGCTACCATACTTCCCGTCCCCGTTGGGACTTTGTTGATTTTCCCGTTATTTACCCCGTTTTAATATGAACAAGGCTGAGAACTTGTAGGCCATCCAATAACTTTTGGGCTTGTAAATAATCCCGGACCACCCTTTCAGGTCCTGCAGCCCCCGGGGAGGCTGGTTGGAGGAAAGGCCTGCGGCAGATGAGGCCGAGGTCCTGTCACCATTGCAACCGGTGAATACCCTCCGGGTCAGGGGTCCCCTGGACGTGGGGCCTCTGAGAGACTGCCGGGTATGGAACTTTGTAGCCGGCCCGTTTGGGCAACACCCGGACCTGAACCAGATTCCTGGACTGGGGAAAAGGGGTGCTGACCGGTTTTTAGAGGCAGCATCAAGGTTCAGGTTTGTTTGGGTAGGCAACTGAAAGGACCCGGGCCCGTCCCGTTCCCGGTTAATAAAAATGTTTTTACATGTTTGCAGCGTTTAAGCAGAATGCCTTCCGTCAAGGGAAGAAACAGAAAACTTCATAATTGTAAATATGTTCGTATACTTGTAATGTGTTATTTTTATCTTTTCAGTTCAGAAAAATAAACGGTGGTGGTCGGACAGCCCGCAGACAGTCTGTAGTTAACCAAGGGTGAGTGTGACACCCTGGACTAGCCAGGTAGTCACAGATAGCACCCCGCACAACACCAGTCCCACACAAGGTAACATCAGCCAAACCACATAAACCCTAGTCACCTCCCTCAGTGCTTAATGAACACACCAGGGGGGCGAAGCCGGGCAGCTGGCATGCCCACCGAGGAGTTCAGAGGGCCTGAGGCAGGAATCAGACAGACAGACCCGTTGGAGAGTTCAAGGAGTTGAGTCTGAAGTTCAAGTCTAGAATCAGGCCTGTGTAGTAGGTCTGCAGCAGTTTGAAAGGTGCCAGGGTCGGAGGCCTGGTACCTTGGCTAGGAGGAATACGGTGGCCTAGCCTGCAGGAGCCGGGATGATGGCTTGCTGGAACCGTGATGGACCGGGACAGGGTAGTGGCCCACCGGTACCGACCCGGGGAACTGACTCGGAAACCGGAGCACACAGGGGGGGGTACTCAGACCCTGAAACGAAGTCCAGAAGCCACTGGACTGAGTTAATTCACTGATTGAGGTCTGGACTATAGGTCCTTTCCCACCCAAGTCCCGATTGAAGACAACAGCCCACCGAGGGGGATAGAAAGCCACCGCACAGGCAGAGAGATCCCACGGGCTAGCGTCTGTGGGCAAGCGGGCTTCCCCGACATACATACAGCCGGGGAGTGGACTCCCGTCGCTGAAGCGCAGGCAGTCTACACATACACTACACGGTGCAGGAGAAAGGCAAAGACCACCGAACCGGGTGGGGGACCAGACGCAGCCGGCTGCGGGCACCGACCACCATCAACTTTGTTTACCAGAGACTTGTGTGTGTCAATAACAGTGAGTACAACAGTGCCATCTGGCCGCGCACTGCCCTGCACCGCCCAGCTACTTCTCCCCAACGGGTTCCAGGGCCATCATCCCTGCCCACGGAGGGGTTAACATCTTGCTGCATAACCATCTCTCCCGGGTGCCCGTAACCGCAGCAGTGGTATCTACATCTTCACCACATCTCGTGGGTGGCGTCACGAACTCAAACACGGCTCCAGCCGTACACCTACCTATCACCCCCCTACGTAGCGCCAGCATCCTTTCAGAGCGAAGGGCCCCCTGGTCCAGAGGCGCTCGAGCCACCCACCAACGAGCCCGGATCCGAGCGGCTTGGCTGCAGCCGAGCACGGGGCGGTACACATGTATTGCACCACAATAGCATCTGTGCTACTTATCTATGACTTGTTGTCATGCCACTACTTTAAGAGGTTGTCCATTACTTTTACATTGATGGCCTATCCTTAGGATAGGTCATCAATATCTGATTAGCCGGGATCTGACACCCAGCACCTCCGCCAATCAGCTGTTACTGGTAGCGGGTAGCCAGAAATGCTCACTAGTGATGAGCGAGTACTAAAAAGCTCGGGTGCTCGAAGCTCGGGCCGAGCCTCCCAAGATACTCGTGTACTCGGGCCGAGCAACGAGCCCAATGTTATCCTATGGGAGACCCGAGTATTTTTGTGAAATGACCCCCCGGCAGCATGGAGAAACCCTAAAAATGGCACAAAAGTCTCAGAAGAGTGCTCAAATGACATGGCAACAGCATGGGGAAGACCCCTTGAAGCATTTATCACTCAAAAGTCACAGCTGTGAACAATTTTGTCCGCGTTTCACGCCATTTTTACGGACTCACCAGAAAACCTTCCAAAATGACCCCAAAATGATTTTTCATGGCAGAAATGTTAAGGGCACATACCCTATAGTGAGATAGAGCTGGTGTATGTTACTTTTTGAGATTAATACATGAAAGATTTTACGTGAAAACATTGTGTGGCACTCCGATGTCCCTGAGAAGAGACGTCCATGAAGGCCTCTTGAGTCTAATGTGCCCATTTTGAGGAAGTGAGTCTTTGTAGTATTTTCCTTTGCCAGGGCAGTCCAAAATTGTGAGGTTCACCAATGCCCCTGCATACAGACGTGCATGATGGCCTGTAAACCTGAAGTGCCCATTGTAAGGAAGTGGGTCTATTTCAGTATAGCCCTTTGCCAGGGCAGCCACAAATTGGGAGGCTCCACATTGTCCCTGGATAGAGACGTGCATGATGGCCTGTAAACCTGAAGTGCCCATTGTAAGGAAGTGGGTCTATTTCAGTATAGCCCTTTGCCAGGGCAGCCACAAATTGGGAGGCTCCACATTGTCCCTGGATAGAGACGTGCATGATGGCCTGTAAACCTGAAGTGCCCATTGTAAGGAAGTGGGTCTATTTCAGTATAGCCCTTTGCCAGGGCAGCCACAAATTGGGAGGCTCCACATTGTCCCTGGATAGAGACGTGCATGATGGCCTGTAAACCTGAAGTGCCCATTGTAAGGAAGTGGGTCTATTTCAGTATAGCCCTTTGCCAGGGCAGCCAAAAATTGGGAGGCTCCACATTGTCCCTGGATAGAGACGTGCATGATGGCCTGTAAACCTGAAGTGCCCATTGTAAGGAAGTGGGTCTATTTCAGTATAGCCCTTTGCCAGGGCAGCCAAAAATTGGGAGGCTCCACATTGTCCCTGGATAGAGACGTGCATGATGGCCTGTAAACCTGAAGTGCCCATTGTAAGGAAGTGGGTCTATTTCAGTATAGCCCTTTGCCAGGGCAGCCACAAATTGGGAGGCTCCACATTGTCCCTGGATAGAGACGTGCATAATGGCCTATAAACCTGAAGTGCCCATTGTAAGGAAGTGGGTCTATTTCAGTATAGCCCTTTGCCAGGGCAGCCACAAATTGGGAGGCTCCACATTGTCCCTGGATAGAGACGTGCATGATGGCCTGTAAACCTGAAGTGCCCATTGTAAGGAAGTGGGTCTATTTCAGTATAGCCCTTTGCCAGGGCAGCCACAAATTGGGAGGCTCCACATTGTCCCTGGATAGAGACGTGCATGATGGCCTGTAAACCTGAAGTGCCCATTGTAAGGAAGTGGGTCTATTTCAGTATAGCCCTTTGCCAGGGCAGCCACAAATTGGGAGGCTCCACATTGTCCCTGGATAGAGACGTGCATGATGGCCTGTAAACCTGAAGTGCCCATTGTAAGGAAGTGGGTCTATTTCAGTATAGCCCTTTGCCAGGGCAGCCAAAAATTGGGAGGCTCCACATTGTCCCTGGATAGAGACGTGCATGATGGCCTGTAAACCTGAAGTGCCCATTGTAAGGAAGTGGGTCTATTTCAGTATAGCCCTTTTCCAGGGCAGCCAAAAATTGGGAGGCTCCACATTGTCCCTGGATAGAGACGTGCATGATGGCCTGTAAACCTGAAGTGCCCATTGTAAGGAAGTGGGTCTATTTCAGTATAGCCCTTTGCCAGGGCAGCCAAAAATTGGGAGGCTCCACATTGTCCCTGGATAGAGACGTGCATGATGGCCTGTAAACCTGAAGTGCCCATTGTAAGGAAGTGGGTCTACTTCAGTATAGCCCTTTGCCAGGGCAGCCAAAAATTGGGAGGCTCCACATTGTCCCTGGATAGAGACGTGCATGATGGCCTGTAAACCTGAAGTGCCCATTGTAAGGAAGTGGGTCTATTTCAGTATAGCCCTTTGCCAGGGCAGCCACAAATTGGGAGGCTCCACATTGTCCCTGGATAGAGACGTGCATGATGGCCTGTAAACCTGAAGTGCCCATTGTAAGGAAGTGGGTCTATTTCAGTATAGCCCTTTGCCAGGGCAGCCACAAATTGGGAGGCTCCACATTGTCCCTGGATAGAGACGTGCATGATGGCCTGTAAACCTGAAGTGCCCATTGTAAGGAAGTGGGTCTACTTCAGTATAGCCCTTTGCCAGGGCAGCCACAAATTGGGAGGCTCCACATTGTCCCTGGATAGAGACGTGCATGATGGCCTGTAAACCTGAAGTGCCCATTGTAAGGAAGTGGGTCTACTTCAGTATAGCCCTTTGCCAGGGCAGCCAAAAATTGGGAGGCTCCACATTGTCCCTGGATAGAGACGTGCATGATGGCCTGTAAACCTGAAGTGCCCATTGTAAGGAAGTGGGTCTATTTCAGTATAGCCCTTTGCCAGGGCAGCCAAAAATTGGGAGGCTCCACATTGTCCCTGGATAGAGACGTGCATGATGGCCTGTAAACCTGAAGTGCCCATTGTAAGGAAGTGGGTCTATTTCAGTATAGCCCTTTGCCAGGGCAGCCAAAAATTGGGAGGCTCCACATTGTCCCTGGATAGAGACGTGCATGATGGCCTGTAAACCTGAAGTGCCCATTGTAAGGAAGTGGGTCTATTTCAGTATAGCCCTTTGCCAGGGCAGCCAAAAATTGGGAGGCTCCACATTGTCCCTGGATAGAGACGTGCATGATGGCCTGTAAACCTGAAGTGCCCATTGTAAGGAAGTGGGTCTATTTCAGTATAGCCCTTTGCCAGGGCAGCCACAAATTGGGAGGCTCCACATTGTCCCTGGATAGAGACGTGCATGATGGCCTGTAAACCTAAAGTGCCCATTGTAAGGAAGTGGGTCTATTTCAGTATAGCCCTTTGCCAGGGCAGCCACAAATTGGGAGGCTCCACATTGTCCCTGGATAGAGACGTGCATGATGGCCTGTAAACCTGAAGTGCCCATTGTAAGGAAGTGGGTCTATTTCAGTATAGCCCTTTGCCAGGGCAGCCAAAAATTGGGAGGCTCCACATTGTCCCTGGATAGAGACGTGCATGATGGCCTGTAAACCTGAAGTGCCCATTGTAAGGAAGTGGGTCTATTTCAGTATAGCCCTTTGCCAGGGCAGCCAAAAATTGGGAGGCTCCACATTGTCCCTGGATAGAGACGTGCATGATGGCCTGTAAACCTGAAGTGCCCATTGTAAGGAAGTGGGTCTATTTCAGTATAGCCCTTTGCCAGGGCAGCCAAAAATTGGGAGGCTCCACATTGTCCCTGGATAGAGACGTGCATGATGGCCTGTAAACCTGAAGTGCCCATTGTAAGGAAGTGGGTCTACTTCAGTATAGCCCTTTGCCAGTGCAGCCACAAATTGGGAGGCTCCACATTGTCCCTGGATAGAGACGTGCATGATGGCCTGTAAACCTGAAGTGCCCATTGTAAGGAAGTGGGTCTATTTCAGTATAGCCCTTTGCCAGGGCAGCCACAAATTGGGAGGCTCCACATTGTCCCTGGATAGAGACGTGCATGATGGCCTGTAAACCTGAAGTGCCCATTGTAAGGAAGTGGGTCTACTTCAGTATAGCCCTTTGCCAGGGCAGCCACAAATTGGGAGGCTCCACATTGTCCCTGGATAGAGACGTGCATGATGGCCTGTAAACCTGAAGTGCCCATTGTAAGGAAGTGGGTCTACTTCAGTATAGCCCTTTGCCAGGGCAGCCAAAAATTGGGAGGCTCCACATTGTCCCTGGATAGAGACGTGCATGATGGCCTGTAAACCTGAAGTGCCCATTGTAAGGAAGTGGGTCTATTTCAGTATAGCCCTTTGCCAGGGCAGCCAAAAATTGGGAGGCTCCACATTGTCCCTGGATAGAGACGTGCATGATGGCCTGTAAACCTGAAGTGCCCATTGTATGGAAGTGGGTCTATTTCAGTATAGCCCTTTGCCAGGGCAGCCAAAAATTGGGAGGCTCCACATTGTCCCTGGATAGAGACGTGCATGATGGCCTGTAAACCTGAAGTGCCCATTGTAAGGAAGTGGGTCTATTTCAGTATAGCCCTTTGCCAGGGCAGCCAAAAATTGGGAGGCTCCACATTGTCCCTGGATAGAGACGTGCATGATGGCCTGTAAACCTGAAGTGCCCATTGTAAGGAAGTGGGTCTATTTCAGTATAGCCCTTTGCCAGGGCAGCCACAAATTGGGAGGCTCCACATTGTCCCTGGATAGAGACGTGCATGATGGCCTGTAAACCTAAAGTGCCCATTGTAAGGAAGTGGGTCTACTTCAGTATAGCCCTTTGCCAGGGCAGCCAAAAATTGGGAGGCTCCACATTGTCCCTGGATAGAGACGTGCATGATGGCCTGTAAACCTGAAGTGCCCATTGTAAGGAAGTGGGTCTATTTCAGTATAGCCCTTTGCCAGGGCAGCCAAAAATTGGGAGGCTCCACATTGTCCCTGGATAGAGACGTGCATGATGGCCTGTAAACCTGAAGTGCCCATTGTAAGGAAGTGGGTCTATTTCAGTATAGCCCTTTGCCAGGGCAGCCAAAAATTGGGAGGCTCCACATTGTCCCTGGATAGAGACGTGCATGATGGCCTGTAAACCTGAAGTGCCCATTGTAAGGAAGTGGGTCTATTTCAGTATAGCCCTTTGCCAGGGCAGCCAAAAATTGGGAGGCTCCACATTGTCCCTGGATAGAGACGTGCATGAGGGCCTCAAAACATTAAGTGTCCATTTTAAGGAAGTGGGTGTATTATAGTATAGCCCTTAGGCAGGGCAGCCAAAAATTGGGAGGCTCCACGTTGTCCCTGGGTAGAGACGTGCATGAGGGCCTCAAAACATTAAGTGTCCATTTTAAGGAAGTGGGTGTATTATAGTATAGCCCTTAGGCAGGGCAGCCAAAAATTGGGAGGCTCCACGTTGTCCCTGGGTAGAGACGTGCATGAGGGCCTCAAAACATTGTTCCCATTGCAAAGGAGCGGGTCTCCTGTCGTTGTAATGTCCATTCTGCAAAGAATGGGCGAAAAAATTTACCACTGGGGGTATACCTGAAACAAAGGCCTAAGTATTGCAATTTGTAATGGTCATCATCATGGTGGCGCATGAGGAGAAGGAGGAGCAGTCCAGCGATTATCCAAAGTCCAGAAGTGTGTACCCATGGGTGAGTGGAGGTACATGGCAAACTTTAAATTCCGCTCTCATTTGCTGGTGGTGTGGTGAAGTCTGGCCCAATCCAACCCTTGTTCATCTTGATCAGAGTCAGCCTGTCAGCATTTTCAGTTGACAGGCGGGTGCGTTTATCTGTAATGATTCCACCTGCGGCACTAAAAACACGCTCTGACAAAACGCTAGCAGCAGGGCAGGCCAGGACTTCCAAGGCGTAGAGAGCCAATTCATGCCACGTGTCCAGCTTGGATACCCAATAATTGTAAGGCACAGAGGAATGTCGGAGTACAGTTGTTCGATCTGCAAGGTACTCCTTCAGCATCTGGGCAAACTTAGGATTTCTTGTGGCACTACCCCGCACCTCAGGGGCTGTGGTACGTGAGGGGCTGAGAAAACTGTCCCACATCTTAAAGACTGTTCCCCTACCTCTGGCGGATTGGACTTGTGCCTCTCTCGGCTGTACGCCTCGGTTGTCCACTGATTCCTGACCTATGCCGCTAGCGTTTTGTGAGGGGAATGCTTTGCCTACTTCCGTGAGTATGGCCTTCCGGAACTGCTGCATTTTGGTTGACCTCTCCTCCACGGGAATAAGAGACAAAAAGTTCTCCTTGTAGCGTGGGTCTAACAGTGTTACCAACCAGTAATGATTGTCGGCCAAGATGTTCTTAACGCGAGGGTCACGAGACAGGCAGCTTACCATAAAGTCAGCCATGTGCGCCAGACTCTTAACAGCCAGGACTTCAGTAGCCTGACCAACAAGATGACTGAACATGCTGTCCTCCTCCTCCTCCTCCTCCTCCTCCTCATCTACCCTGTCCTCTGGCCAGCCACGCTGAACCGAGGATATGACTGGTGTGCATGTCATATCCTCAATTTGGCCGGAGAGTTGCTCCATGTCTTCATCCTCCTCCTCGTCATAGTCCTCCACTGCACGTTGTGATGAGACGAGGCTGGGCTGTGTGTTATCACCCACACCCACTACTGTTTCTTGCTGCAACTCATCGCGCTCCGCCTGCAATGCATCATGTTTGTTTTTCAGCAGAGACCCTTTTAGAAGGCAGAGTAGCGGTATGGTGACGCTAATAATGGCGTCATCACCACTCACCATCTTGGTGGAGTCCTCAAAGTTTTGGAGGATGGTACATAGGTCTGACATCCATCTCCACTCCTCAGGTGTTATGTGTGGAGTTTGACCCATTTCCCGACGGCTTAGGTGATGCAGGTACTCAACAACTGCCCTCTTCTGCTCACATATCCTGACCAACATGTGCAGAGTTGAATTCCAACGCGTGGGGACATCACACACCAGTCTGTGAGCCGGAAGATGGAGACGGCGCTGAAAGCCGGCAAGGCCGGCTGAAGCAGTAGGTGACTTTCGAAAATGTGCAGACAGGCGGCGAACTTTTACCAGCAGATCAGACAGCTCTGGGTATGACTTTATAAACCGCTGAACCACGAGGTTGAGCACATGGGCCACGCATGGAACATGTGTCAGCTGGCCTCGCCTCAAAGCCGCCACCAGGTTCCGGCCATTGTCACAAACGACCTTTCCTGGCTTTAGGTTCAGAGGTGTGAGCCAGTGATCTGCCTGCTGTTTCAGAGCTGTCCACAGCTCTTCTGCATTGTGGGGTTTGTCACCTATGCAGATTAGCTTCAGCACAGCCTGTTGCCGCTTCGCCGAGGCAGTGCTGCAGTGCTTCCAGCTTGTGACTGGTGTGGAGGGCACAGTGGATGAGGATGCGCAGGAGGAGGAGGAGGCTGAAGAGCATGACATTCCGGAGCTGTAGAGTGTGGGTGAAACACTGACTGAGGTAGGGCCTGCAAACCTTGGTGTGGGAAGGACGTGTTCCGTCCCTCGCTCAGACTGGGTCCCAGCTTCCACAATATTAACCCAGTGTGCCGTCAACGAGATGTAGCGGCCTTGCCCACAAGCACTTGTCCACGTGTCTGTGGTTAGGTGGACCTTGGGTGAAACAGCGTTGTTCAGGGCACGTGTGATGTTTTGTGACACGTGGTTATGCAACGCGGGGACGGCACACCGGGAGAAATAGTGGCGGCTGGGGACCGAGTAACGTGGGACAGCTGCCGCCATCAGGTCACGGAATGCTTCTGTCTCCACCAGCCTAAAAGGCAACATTTCCAGCGCAAGCAGTCGCGAAATGTTAGCATTTAGAACTGTGGCATGTGGGGTGTTGGCAGTGTATTTGCGCCTGCGTTCAAAGGTTTGCTGAATGGATAACTGAACGCTGCGCTGGGACAAGGACGTGCTTGATGATGGTGTTCTTTCTGCGTAGGCAACTGCAGGTGCAGGAGTGGAGGAGGCTTGTTCGCAGGCAGCATGGACAGGGGATTGGCTCGCATGCACAACCAGTGAAGACGTAGCAGTGACATCAGCAAGCACTGCTCCTCGACTCTGTTGTACTTCCCACAAAGTCGGGTGCTTGGCTGACATGTGCCTGATCATGCTGGTGGTGGTCAGGCTGCTAGTTTTGGTACCCCTGCTGATGCTGGCACGGCAGGTGTTGCAAATGGCCTTTTTTGAATCATCTGGATCCAACTTAAAAAACTGCCAGACTCGGGAAGACCTAACATTTGTACAGGCACCTTGTGTCGTCGTGTTGTTCCGGGGAACGGTTGCCTGACTTCTGCCTGGGGCCACCACCCTGCTTCTTACTGCCTGTTGTGATGCTACGCCTCCCTCCCCCTGTGCACTGCTGTCCTCGCTCTGCATATCCTCCTGCCAGGTTGGGTCAGTTACTGGATCATCCACCACGTCGTCTTCCTCTTCCGCACCCTGCTCCTCCTCCTGACTTCCTGACAATTGTGTCTCATCATCGTCCACCACTTGTTGAGACACGTTGCCAACTTCGTGAGAACGTGGCTGCTCAAATATTTGGCCATCTGTACAGACGATCTCCTCATGACCCACTTCAATATGAGCTGGCGAGAGGCCAGAATGTGTGAATGGAAACGTGAACAGCTCTTCCGAGTGTCCAAGTGTGGGATCATTAATGTCCGAGGAGGACGTGTACTCAGCCTGGTGGTAGGAAGGAGGATCAGGTTCAGAAATGTGCGGTGCAGTATCACGGCTACTGACACTTGACCGTGTGGAAGACAGAGTGTTTGTGGTGGTGCCAATCTGACTGGAAGCATTATCTGCTATCCAACTAACAACCTGTTGACACTGGTCTTGGTTCAAGAGCGGTGTACTGCTGCGGTCCCCAAGAATTTGGGACAGGACGTGCGAGCGACTAGATGTGGCCCTTTGTTGTGGCGAAATTAGAGCTTGCCCACGACCTCGGCCTCTGCCTGCACCACCATCACGTCCACTTCCTTGTTCCTTGCCAATGCCCTTGCGCATTTTGCAATGCTGTGCACTGCTGACGTGTATATTCACTACTTGTGCGTTATATTAAAGTTTCTGGAAATTGCACACAAGTGCACCTGTACGCTGCCACCAACAGGCACACACGTGCGGTTTTAAAAACCAAGCACGGACGCAATAAGAACCTAACAGGTTTTTTTGGGGAGCGACAATTACAGACAAGTCAGACACTATCTGGACTGTTTTACACTGTGTACACCAGCCCCAGATATGATGAAGGCTGGTATACGGTCACCACTACCCTGCCTGCCTGCCTGCCTGCCTGTATACTGGTACAATAGTCCTGACAAGGACTCTTTTGGTCACTAGCCTGTATTCAGACCTGGCTATACCCTGCCTGTATATAGCAACAGTAGTCCTGAGAAGGACTCTGCTACTGTACTCCGACCTGGCTATACCCTGCCTGCCTGTATACAACTAGAATAGTCCTGAGAAGGACTTTTGGTCACACTGTTTGCAGCCCTGCAACTGAAAAAGCTATAAAGGGCCGCAAAGCTTTCCCTGAATCAGCGACACTCTCCCTGCACTGACAGTCTGGATAGCTGTGAGCAGAGCACAGCGCGCCGGCCGATATAAAGGCTCGGTCACGCTGTGCAGGCCGGCCAATCACTGCAATTCCACAACTAACAGGGCTGTGGCATTGCAGTTGTCTGCCAGCCAATCCCTGCATGAGGGCTGGCTCTCAAAAGAGCGCCAACATGCAGAAATGAAGACCACGAGTACAGCACGAGTATCGCGAGATTACTCGGTCCCCGCCGAGCAGCCCGAGTACAGCGATACTCGTGCGAGTACCGAGTAGTGACAAGCATGCTCGCTCATCACTAATGCTCACCTATGGAGCTGCCCCGTACTATGATGGTGGATATGGCTGGGTACTACACATCTGTCTCCTATTGATGTTAATGGGAGATGGATGTGCAGTACGTGCCCGCAGCCGCTATCAGTTGACAGGGCATTTCCAGAACTGAGTATGCTGCCGCTGACATCAAGAACAGCTGATCAGCGAGGGTGAAGGGTGTCTGACCACTATCAGACATTGATGACCTAGCCTAATGACAGGCCATCAATGTAAAAGTAGTGCCCAACCCCTTTAAGAGCTCCAATTTTGCTGTAAATAAAACACTCACATTGCAGACTTGTATTGAAGACTATGGCAAGCATGTCAAGTGTGAACAGTGACAGAAAATCCAACACATTGGCAAATAACAATATAGGAAATCATTAAATCCATTATTGCAATGTGTTGCTGCAGCTCAGTTATCACTTGACACATTTAGCCATGCGGCCACAGACTTAAGGCCCCGTCACACGCAGCGCCGTATCTAACGATATATCACTGGGGTCACGGATTCCGCGACGCATATCCGGCATCGTTAGCGACGTCATTGCGTGTGACACGCACGAACAACCGTTAACGATGGAAATTACTCATCAAATCGTCCATCGTTGACACGTCGTTCCTTTTTAAAAAATCATTGATTGTTGAGCATGCCGGTTGTTCATTGTTCCCGAGGCAGCACACATCGCTACGTGTGACACCTCGGGAATAACGAATTGCAGCTTACCTGCGGCGGCCGGCAATGCAGAAGGAAGGAGGTGGCCGGGATGTTACGTCCCGCTCATCTCTGCCCCTCCACTTCTATTGGGCAGCCGCTTAGTGACGCCGCTGTGACGCCGCACGAACCGCCCCCTTAGCAAGGAGGCGGTTCGCTGGCAACAGCGACGTCGTTAGGTAGGTAAGTTCAGTGTGACGGCTCCGAACGATATTGTGCGCCACGGCAGCGATTTGCCCGTGACACACAAACGACGGGGGCGGGTGCTTTCACCAGCGATATCTCTAGCGATATCGCTGCGTGTAACACCCCCTTTAGGCTTCTTTTAGTTGCCCTTGTGGCATGTACATGGGGTATTCATTTTTTCTTTTCACATATCACACGTACCCATTATAACCTATGGTATTATTTACAGGTCCGTCTTTTCCAACAGCAAGGGCCAATACAAGTCTATAGGTCTGTAAAAACCACGTACAGAACACATATGGCATCCATGTGCTTTAAGTGTTTAAAATTGCAAAGTATAGCTGAAACTTTGTCATTTAATTATTTTTTTTAGCCATCCATGAAAAGCATGGATGAAACACGTATTGTAAAAAGGAACACACAGATGTCTCTTGTCACACTGATACAAAACACAGATGACACCGGTGCCATTTTTAACGTATGTGTTTAAACATGGACGTTTGAATAAGGCCTTCAGTGGTGAAGGTTGCAGACAGAAACTTAAGGTGATGTCACACACAACGACAACGACGTCGCTGCTACGTCACCATTTTCTGTGACGTTGCAGCAACGTCCCGTCGCTGTCGCTGTGTGTGACATCCAGCAACGAGCTGGCCCCTGCTGTGAGGTCGCCGCTCGTTGCTGAATGTCCAGCTTCATTTTTTGGTCGTCGCTCTCCCGCTGTGACGCACACATCGCTGTGTGTGACAGCGAGAGAGCGACGAAATGAAGCGAGCAGGGAGCAGGAGCCGGCATCTGGCAGCTGCGGTAAGCTGTAACCAAGGTAAACATCGGGTAACCAAGGTGGTTACCCAATATTTACCTTCGTTACCAGCCTCCGCCGCTCTCACGCTGCCAGTGCCGGCTCCTGCTCTCTGCACATGTAGCTGCAGTACACATCGTGTAATTAACCCGATGTGTACTGTAGCTAGGAGAGTAGTGAGTCAGCGCTAAGCAGTGTGCTCGGCTCCCTGCTCTCTGCACATGTAGCTGCAGTACACATCGTGTAATTAACCCGATGTGTACTGTACCTAGGAGACCAGGGAGCCAGCGCTCAGTGTGCGCGGCTCCCTGCTCTCTGCACATGTTGCAGCACAGCAACGCGTGTCGTTATGATCGCTGCTTTGGCTGCTGTGTTTGACAGCTAAGCAGCGATCATAACAGCGACTTACAAGGTCGCTGCTACGTCACAGAAAATGGTGACGTAGCAGCGACGTCGTTGTCGCTGTCGTTTAGTGTGAACCCAGCTTTAGTGTAACGTTTTTCTTTAACTGTCCCTTTCATAAACTACAAGCTCCAGTCCCAGCTAGGTCACAACAGGTCTTTTGATATGTGAAGAGGAATAGCTGGCTTCTTATTTAGATAGCTCAGTCAGCTGTTCTTTGTCACAGCAGGGATGCTGTCTTTATCTGCTATTATTTCCATTGTTAAGCTGGCCCATTCTTTGCATGAATTCAACTTGCTGTCCTTACTTGGACACAAACCAGAAAAGTACCTGCCTCAGATAGGACAATGTTTTGGCTGGACAAGTCCTTACAGCAGTGCGGGTTTGCTCATGGATAGAGATGAGCGACCCATTGAAGTTTGGCAAGTTTATCCGGACTTTAAGTTTGGTGGGGGACCTGGACTTGACATGAACCCCAATGGAAGTCACTAATTGGGCAGTTTGGGTCTCTACCCTCATGCAGCCAGCCATAAATCTGGAGGGTGGGCCGAGTTTTTGCCTTTTTTGTTTGGTGCACACTACATCTGATCACGCTGTTCTTACCCCCAGTATGAGCCTTTCAAATGCTGCAAGCAGCTAGCATTGGGCTGAGCACCGAACATAGCTGAGCACAGAGATACTCATGCCAGTGGTGTTCATATCTAAAGAAACCAAACTCCGAATCTGAACTCTATTTTTTTTTTTAAAGTTTGTGTTTGATACAAACCCCGAACTCTGAAGCTTGGGTTCACTCCTCTTTACTCATGGAGTTTGCAATTG
The DNA here is from genome assembly GCF_048569485.1 of Anomaloglossus baeobatrachus. Lineage (NCBI taxonomy): Eukaryota > Metazoa > Chordata > Amphibia > Anura > Aromobatidae > Anomaloglossus > Anomaloglossus baeobatrachus. Next base: position 171,239,975 of record NC_134360.1, on the reverse strand, counting down.
AGTAACCACGAACATAAATAGTTTAACATATTCATTGCATTAATAAGTGCACATTTATCCTGCGCACATACAATGTATTCACTGGCAAAAGCTATAGACATACTGTATACACAAGAACATGTCCATACGTTATGAAGGTATGTGAAGCCTTGGATGGTATGCATACCCTTAAAGGGGTTGTCTGGTCTAAAACGACAAGTCTGAAGTTACTATATGTGACTGCAGACTTATGAATCCGCATATCGTCCTGTGTTCACTGTGAGGATTCTCCAGTCAGAGCCAGGAACAACAGTCACATGACAGCAAGAAAGGGATATCTAGACTTCTGGCCAGAATCTGACTATATTGTTTCTAGCACATACAATATAAGCGTATTGAGGGAGGCCAGAAATAGTCTAGTGGGATTCTGGCCAGGAGTCTGCATATCACATACTCATGGCCACATGACCACCGTTCCCGGCGCTGACATCAGAGAATCAGTGCACAGTGCACACAATGTGAGGATTTACAAGTCTGCAGTCACATAGAGTGGCACACACAGTGACTGCAGACTTGTTGTTTAAGACGAGACAACCCCTTTAATATTGCTGTACTGAGATATTTAGCTTATCATGATTTTCAATACAAAATATACCGCTAAGTATACAATTTTGTTTTACAATGGAAATGACACTGTATCGAACAGAACGGTATAGCGTAGTTGTAAGTATGTTAGCTTTATGTTCTGTGCATATGTTGAATAGATGACTAGTTAGTCAAAAAAGTAACAATATCAAAAAAGAACAAAACAGTAAGGCACAATTCCGGGAAAGATATTATATATAATAAGATATCTAAAATGGAAACTAAAACACAAATGATATTTCACCCGCTTTAATTTAGAAAAGAAAAAACTAAAAAAGTTAATTTCTATTCACAATAAGCATTAATTCCCCATCTGAAATATCTTAGTCCTAGACATTTCTCCCCCAATGGAGTAGTTGAGGGTAACAGTTAAATGTCTTGGGTTGTTTTCCGCAGGTGACATTTTGATGTCCCCCTTAACCAGTGTGTCCTGCTCTACTTGAACCTCTTCATCCAGGTACAGGATAGTTTGCTTCCAATGTGTTTCTTCACCATATGGGGATGTAGACAAGATGATGCCATTTTCTCCTGGAAACTCCACTGAAAACCAAATAGCAAATCCATGCATTAAAGAGGAACCGAAGCAGAAGAATGTAAAGTTGCCGGAAATATTGCCAATATCATCCAGGGTGGCACTGTTGAGATCTAGAGAGGCAAAATGTTCAGGGTGCGAGAGCACATGTTCAACGTACACCGAAGACACAGCCATATCTTTACCCATGATACATTTCTTGGCAAACGATTGTACACAAGTCATATCAACTCCATACATGTCTTTCACGTCACTCCAAAAGTCCAAGCGGCTCTCCACGGTGGCATCATTAACAGGGGCGATGAACATATTAGCGCAGTGGGGAAAAATGAGCCCTCCAGGCTTCAGCCATTTATCCCGGGCAAACAAAACAGAGCTGAGCATTGACTCATACATGAGGCCATACCCCATCCATTCGCTAACAATGGCGTCCACCTGCCCGGGGATTTCTGCAGATTCCACTGTACTGTTGATCACTTCCACTTGTCCGTCCAGCTTGTTTTCCTTTACCACCTGACGGGCCAGCTGCGACACTGCACTGGCTTCCACTGCATACACTTTACTAGCCCCAGCCTGGGCACAGAAAATACTGAGGATGCCAGTGCCGGCACCCACGTCCAGTACAGTTTTGCCAAGTAAAGCTTTATGATTGCGTGAGATGGCCATCCTATAAGCATGTGTGCGAACGGTGTCCGAGAGCATCTCCTCATGAACAGTGATGTCCGAGTAACACTGGAAATATTCATTGTCTTGCTCAGTCCTGTCATATCTTCTCTTTTTGGAGAATGCCATGCTTGTTGACTTCAGCTCTGTGATCACAGTGTGGCTGTGAGGGCTGAGTGTGCAGCCACTTCCTGGTAGATGTTATTGGTTGCCAGTGGCTTCCTGCCCACCCCCTCCTGTTTTGCTTTCACTTTGCTCTCCTCTGCTCACATGTGCTTGGTGCAGCCCCTTCTTTGTCATTTGATTCCCCCCTTCTCCCAGCTCCTGCTTTCACCCTTCCCTCCCCACTCTTCACACTGACAAGTTTGGCTGGTTTCTCAGCACAGCTGTCTCTCTGGATCTGCAGCGATTCCTATGAATCTTGTGTAATCTTGTTCGCCACCATTGACCTAAGGAAAAATACGTATGCAATGAGTTTACTTGTAACTTAAGCTCTCGGATACATGAACTGTTTCCCACTCATCTAGCGCTTATTATACTGCAGACTACGAAGAGAAAACACACAAGGATTTAGCAGAGCTGAATTTGTTATACTTAGTGATGAGCAAACTCAACCATGCTCGGGTGCTCGGTACTTATAACAATCACTTAAGGTGTATTCCCATCTCCACGATCCTATCCTAATATGTAGTAGGTTTAATAATATTAGCAAATACCTTCAATTAGAAATGCAGTATAGTTCTTCTGATCCCCTATGTCACTTACCTCATGTTCAGGGCATTGAAGGACCTTAGGTATCCATGGTTATGACCACTAGCAGCTAACTAACTGTGACTATATGCATAGTCGTAACCATATATACCTATGGTCCTGCAATGCCCTGCTAATATTACTATTATTACACCAACTACATATTGGGATAGGATCTTGGAGATGGGAATAACCCTTTCATTCTCGGATGGGTGTGATTTGAGAACCCGAATATAATGGAAGTCATTGGAAAACTAGCTTTTTTCAGGATGATTTTCTGGCAAAATGCTGGAGTTTCTCATTGACTTCCATTATACTTGGGTACTCAAGTTGCACCCATGAGAGTGTCCGACTGCTCGTTATGAGAACCAATCATGGTAGTGCTCACTTATCATTAGTTATACTTCACACTGGTGGAGAGACAGAAAAGGGCCCCTGTGCAAGAAATGCACAATTCCACCTCCTTTGGAGGTAGAAATGGGGCCCCCTTACCTCTGGCCACACATGTTGCACCAATGATATGTCCGCCCCTGCTTCTTCAGCTTCAGCTTTAGTACATGCAGTCCTGTGTAAAACTGTAAATAATAGTGTACCTTAGATATCATAGTAAAAACAAGTGACTAATGCCAAATCACTTTTTCTGTAAGATTTACATATGATGATATGCATATGGAATCTATCTAGACAGGAGATGGCTCCTCTTCAAGAATATTATATGAGCCCTTTGCTGCCCAATAGTTCATCATAATACACAATCCCCCCCCCCCCCAGATGCATAAAATGGCCACTTTACCTCTGCTGCACAGGTTTCACCTAATGGTAAGTAAGTCTGCCATTGATCTATCTCTCCCCACTAGAAATAGATAAAAACTATGATATGATATGGCATGAGACACTATCAAATGCTGGCAATATAACTGACTACTTCACTACTATTTGAGAAGGAACCTGTCACCAGGTTTTTGCCACCCAACCTGAGTGCAGCAGAATTTTAGAGACATAGACCTCAATTTCAGAGATGTTACCTACTGGGCTACTTAACCCTGCTGCTGTATGTGTGTCAGCCCCATCTTCCCTCTGGATCCTGCTCTCCCTGTTTGGGGGGATGGGACAGCATCACAGCTCCTACTGACTGAGCCTACTTATGGGAAGTACTTCCTACTAGTGATGAGCGAGCATGCTTGTAACTACTCGGTACTCGCACGAGTATCGCTGTACTCGGGCTGCTCGGCGGGTACCGAGTAATTTTGCAATACTCGTGCTTTACTCGTGGTCTTCATTTCTGCATGTTGGCGCTCTTTTGAGAGCCAGCCCTCATGCAGGGATTGGCTGGCAGACCACTGCAATGCCACAGCCCTGTTAGTTGTGGAATTGCAGTGATTGGCCGGCCTGCACAGCGTGACCGAGCCTTTATACCGGCCGGCGCGCTGTGCTCTGCTCACAGCCATCTCATATTCCCTGCTTTCCACGCCCACAGGCGCCTATGATTGGTTGCAGTGAGACACGCCCCCACGCTGAGTGACAGGTGTCACACTGCACCCAATCACAGCAGCCGGTGGGCGTGTCTATACTGTGCAGTAAAATAAATAAATAAATAATTAAAAAAACGGCGTGCGGTTCCCCCCAATTTTAATACCAGCCAGATAAAGCCATACGGCTGAAGGCTGGTATTCTCAGGATGGGGAGCCCCACGTTATGGGGAGCCCCCCACCCTAACAATATCAGTCAGCAGCTGGCCAGAATTGCCGCATACATTATATGCGACAATTCTGGGGCTGTACCCGGCTCTTCCCGATTTACCCTGGTGCGTTGGCAAATCGGGGTAATAAGGAGTTATTGGCAGCCCATAGCTGCCAATAAGTCCTAGATTAATCATGTCAGGCGTCTATGAGACACCCTCCATGATTAATCTGTAAGTTACAGTAAATAAACACACACACCCGAAAAATCCTTTATTAGAAATAAAAAACACACACATATACCCTGGTTCACCACTTTAATCAGCCCGAAAAAGCCCTCCTTGTCCGGCGTAATCCAGGATGATCCAGCGTCGCATCCAGCGCTGCTGCATGGAGGTGACCGGAGCCGCAGCAGACACCGCCGCTCCGGTCACCTCCACACAGCAAATGAACACAGCCGCGCGATCAGCTGCTGTCACTGAGGTTACCCGCTGTCACCGCTGCATCCACCGGTGGCCGCGGGTAACCTCAGTGACAGCAGCTGATCGCGCGGCTGTGTTCATTTGCTGTGTGGAGGTGACCGGAGCGGCTGTGTGTGCTGCGGCTCCGGTCACCTCCATGCAGCAGCGCTGGATGCGACGCTGGATCATCCTGGATTACGCCGGACATGGAGGGCTTTTTGGGGCTGATTAAAGTGGTGAACCAGGGTATATGTGTGTGTTTTTATTTCTAATAAAGGATTTTTTCTGGTGTGTGTGTGTGTTTATTTACTGTAACTTACAGATTAATCATGGAGGGTGTCTCATAGACGCCTGACATGATTAATCTAGGACTTATTGGCAGCTATGGGCTGCCAATAACTCCTTATTACCCCGATTTGCCAACGCACCAGGGCAAATCGGGAAGAGCCGGGTACAGTCCCAGAACTGTCGCATATAATGTATGCGGCAATTCTGGGCGGCTGTTGGCTGATATTGTTAGGGTGGGGGGCTCCCCATAACGTGGAGCTCCCCATCCTGAGAATACCAGCCTTCAGCCGTATGGCTTTATCTGGCTGGTTTTAAAAATGGGGGGAACCGCACGCCGTTTTTTTTAATTATTTATTAATTTTAATTATTAATTTTAATTATTTATTAAATAATTAAAAAAAACGGCGTGCGGTTCCCCCCATTTTTAAAACCAGCCAGATAAAGCCATACGGCTGAAGGCTGGTATTCTCAGGATGGGGAGCTCCACGTTATGGGGAGCCCCCCACCCTAACAATATCAGCCAACAGCTGCCCAGAATTGCCGCATACATTATATGCGACAGTTCTGGGGCTGTACCCGGCTCTTCCCGATTTACCCTGGTGCGTTGGCAAATCGGGGTAATAAGGAGTTAATGGCAGCCCATAGCTGCCACTAAATCCTAGATTAATCATGTCAGGCGTCTCCCCGAGATTCCTTCCATGATTAATCTGTAAATTACAGTTAAAAAACACACACACCCGAAAAATCCTTTATTAGAAATAAAAAACACTAACAAAGTCCCTCATTACCAATTTATTAACCCCGACAAACCCTCCATGTCCGGCGTACTCCACAGTCCTCCAGCGTCGCGTCCAGCTCTGCTGCATGGAAGTGACAGGAGCTGCAGAAGACACCGCCGCTCCGGTCACCTCCACGCAGCTAATGAAGACAGCCGTGCGATCAGCTGAGCTGTCACTGAGGTTACCCGCTGTCACTGGATCCAGTGACGGCGGGTAACCTCAGTGACAGCTCAGCTGATCGCGCTACTCACCTCATTTGCTGCGTGGAAGTGACCGGAGCGGCGGTGTCTTCTGCAGCTCCGGTCACCTCCATGCAGCAGCGCTGGATGCGACGCTGGAACATCCTGGATGACGCCGGACATGGAGGGCTTTTTGGGGCTGATTAAAGTGGTGAACCAGGGAATGTGTGTGTGTTTTTTATTTCTAATAAAGGATTTTTTCGGGTGTGTGTGTTTATTTACTGTAACTTACAGATTAATCATGGAGGGTGTCTCATAGACGCCTGACATGATTAATCTAGGATTTAGTGGCAGCTATGGGCTGCCATTAACTCCTTATTACCCCGATTTGCCAAAGCACCAGGGCAAATCGGGAAGAGCCGGGTACAGCCCCAGAACTGTCGCATATAATGTATGCGGCAATTCTGGGCGGCTGCTGACTGATATTGTTAGGCTGGGGGGCTCCCCATAACGTGGAGCTCCCCATCCTGAGAATACCAGCCTTCAGCCGTATGGCTTTATCTGGCTGGCATTAAAATTGGGGGGAACCGCACGCCGTTTTTTTTTAATTATTTATTAATTTATTTTACTGCACAGTATAGACACGCCCACCGGCTGCTGTGATTGGGTGCAGTGTGACACCTGTCACTCAGCGTGGGGGCGTGTCTCACTGCAACCAATCATAGGCACCGGTGGGCGGGGAAAGCAGGGAATAGGAGATTGTTTAATGAGCGGCCGGCTTTTTCAAAATAGTAAAAGCCGCCGGTCACCTCCACGCAGCTAATGAAGGGAATAGCGCGATCAGCTGCTGTCAGTCAGGTAACTCCCGGCCACCGCTGGATCCAGCGGTGCCGCGATTAACCTCAGTGACAGCAGCTGATCGCTCTACTCACCTCAGTTGGTGCATGGAGCTGACTGGAGCGGCGGTGAGTAGCGCGATCAGCTGAGCTGTCACTGAGGTTACCCGCGGCCACCGCTGCATCCACCGCTGGATCCAGGTAACCTCAGTGACAGCTCAGCTGATCGCGCTACTCATCTCATTAGCTGCGTGGAGGTGACCGGAGCGGCGGTGTCTTCTGCAGCTCCTGTCACTTCCATGCAGCAGAGCTGGACGCGACGCTGGAGGACTGTGGAGTACGCCGGACATGGAGGGTTTGTCGGGGTTAATAAATTGGTAATGAGGGACTTTGTTAGTGTTTTTTATTTCTAATAAAGGATTTTTCGGGTGTGTGTGTTTTTTAACTGTAATTTACAGATTAATCATGGAAGGAATCTCGGGGAGACGCCTGACATGATTAATCTAGGATTTAGTGGCAGCTATGGGCTGCCATTAACTCCTTATTACCCCGATTTGCCAACGCACCAGGGTAAATCGGGAAGAGCCGGGTACAGCCCCAGAACTGTCGCATCTAATGTATGCGGCAATTCTGGGCGGCTGCTGACTGATATTGTTAGGGTGGGGGGCTCCCCATAACGTGGAGCTCCCCATCCTGAGAATACCAGCCTTCAGCCGTATGGCTTTATCTGGCTGGTATTAAAATTGGGGGGACCGCATGCCGTTTTTTTTAATTATTTAATTATTTATTTCACTGCACAGTATACACACACCGGCTGCTGTGATTGGTTGCAGTGAGACAGCTGTCACTCAGTGTGGGAGCGTGTCTCACTGCAACCAATCATAGGCGCCGAAAAGCAGGACAGTAGGGAATAGGAGATTGATTAATGAGCGGCCGGCTTTTTCAAAAGAGGAAAAGCCACCGGAGTTTGAACAGCTGTGCAGCGCCGCGGCAGTGATCGGGGAACGGTAAGTAAGAGAGAGGGGGGGAAACTGACCGACAGACTGTGAGAGGGGGACAGACAAGACAGAGAGAGACAGACCGACGGACTGAGGGAGATAGAATAAAAAAAAAAAAATGACCGACATCGCTAGTAAAAAGCACAAAACGTGCGTTTTGGACATCGGAGTGCCACACAAGGTTTTCATGTAAAATCTTTCATGTATTAATCTCAAAAAGTAACATACACCAGCTCTATCTCACTATTGAGTATGTGCCCTTAACATTTCCGCCATGAAAATTCATTTTGGTGTCATTTTGGAAGGTTTTCTGGTGAGTCCGTAAAAATGGCGTAAAACTCGGACAAAATTGTTCACATCTGTGACTTTTGAGTGATAAATGCTTCAAGGGGTCTTCCCCATGCTGATGCCATGTCATTTGAGCACTCTTCTGAGACTTTTGTGACATTTTTAGGGTTTCTCCATGCTGCCGGGGGGTCATTTCACAAAAATACTCGGGTCTCCCATAGGATAACATTGGGCTCGGTGCTCGGGCCGAGTACACGAGTATCTTGGGAGGCTCGGCCCGAGCTTCGAGCACCCGAGCTTTTTAGTACTCGCTCATCACTACTTCCTACCCTTTTATATTTGGGCGGTATCCGGCCTCCTCTCCTGGGAGTCTGGAATCCAACAGCAGCTTGTCCTCCCTGTTGTTTCTTTTTTTTTTGTCCAGTGAAGTCACAGAGGCATATTTCAACAACCATTTTGGTGAGAGAGCAGACGTCCTTGGTCCTGTGTCCTTGGTCCCTTCTTACCTTAAGAGTAAAGCGGGCTTTACACGCTACGAGATCGCTACGGCGATCTCGTTGGGGTCACGGATTTTGTGACGCACATCCGGCCGCTGTAGCGATGCCGTTGCCTGTGACACCTATGAGCGATTTTGTATCGTCGCAAAAACGTGCAAAATCGCTCATCGGCGACATGGGGGTCCATTCTCAAATATCGTTACTGCAGCAGGAGCGAAGTTGTTCCTCGTTCCTGCGGCAGCACACATCGCTCCGTGTGACACCGCAGGAACGAGGAAGCTCTCCTTACCTGCCTCCCGGCCACAATGCGGAAGGAAGGAGGTGGGCGGGGATGTTTGTCCCGCTCATCTCCGCCCCTCCGCTACTATTGGGCGGCGGTTCAGTGACGCTGCTGTGATGCTGAACGAACTGCCCCCTTGGAAAGGAGGCGGCTCGCCGGTCACAGCGACGTCGCAGGGAAGGTAAGTCCGTGTGACGGGTCCGGGCGATGTTGTGCGACACGGGCAGCGATTTGCCCGTGTCGCACAACAGATGGGGGCGGGTATGCACAATGGCGATATCGGTACCGATATCGCAGTGTGTAAAGCGGCCTTTAGGCTATGTGCGCACGTTGCGTACTGGCCCTGCAGAAATTTCTGCAGCGATTTGAACAGCACACGTGCGCTTCAAATCGCTGCAGAAACAAAAGCCGATTTCATGCGCTCTGCATGTAGCCCCTCCCAGCCCCTGCCATAGACAGAGCGGGGGATGCATGCAGAGCGCACGAAAGACTTAGAACGCACGCTTCCGGCAGTAGCCGAAGCGCTGCGCTCTAATACGCCACGTGCGCACGTCTCCTGCACAATCTCCATAGATTGTGCTGGGGACGCAGGACGCCTGAAGTTACGCTGCGGTGCAGATCGCAGCGTAACTGCATGCAATTACGCAACGTGCGCACATAGCCTTATGTTATTGTTTACAAGTTATACAAAGTGAAAATTTATAAAAGAAAAAAAAGAATGGTGTCTTTTGATTATTTCTTTAAGATGGGGATTGGTTTGGGGTCATGTGGTTTGTTTGTGTCTGCGCAGTCTGTTTTATCAGAAGCAAGTTATCAGTAGAGGGCTAGTATAACTGTTGCCATGTAGTCCTCCATATTCATGAGCTTTGCATAACCACTGCACCCACTACTGAGTGGCAGCTTTCTGTGTACACTGTACAAAGTCAGAAGGCTAGCAATCCGTGGAGGGAGCAGGGTTATACATAGCTCAGCATTCAGAGAACTAGATCTGCAGCAGAGAAAACACTGATTATATCAAAACAGCAGTAAGCAGCCAGTGGTCTCTACCCATACATCATGCTCCTCCGAGGAAGTAGCAAAAACCTAAGAACAGATTCCCTTGAAATATCCAATAGTACCTGAAATAATTAGTAGGTGATAGGTTTAACTAGTAAATGAATTATTGCAGTAATAAAGGAATACTTCTATACCTCATCAGGTGACAAGTCATGTGAGGGATCATATTACATGCACATAGGTGGTAAGGTGCTACATTATTTTGCTAAGGCTACGTTCATACAAGCAAATAAAAAAATGGTACATTTTACATATATAGATGACGTTACAGATGAAACATCCCGTGATATCTGGTTTTATACATCAACAGTTATTTTGATTTACAAGAGCAAATAGCAAATTGTATAAATTGCAATATTTCTGTAGAAGAAGAAAAAAAAATATCATACCTCCCAACTTTCAAAGAAGGGGGAAAAAAGGGACAAAGTCTGCATCAATTTAAGGCCACACCCCTAACCACGCCCATTTGGCAACAAGTCACACCCATATCCACTCCCCATCCGCACCCATTCAGCACTGCTGATCACATTGTTTTATAAACAATAATTACACTGCTCAACACAAAAAAAATCATCAGCAAAGGTACTATGTCTGTTTTATGGAGTTTGATGAGCTGATTCCAAAGATATGCTTAGTTTAGCTCTATCATAAAGTTTCTGAGATAGAAGTATTTTTGTTATTTCTGCATTTTCGATGTATGTTTTTTTTCCTATGTTATTCCCATTTCTTTGCTTGTCTTACTTAATTGTGAATTTTCTTACAGGGACAACATCAGAAAAGGTTTTAGTAAGTTTTATGGGAAGGAGTATTGACAGTTCAGTCAACCAATCACTGTTTCTCGGAAAGTCACATGTTATGGGGAGGAGCTAACGGTTATGAGGCGATAAGACTTTAGTCAGTCAGAAAAGGATGGTGATGGCAGCAAGGGCTGGTATGTGAGACTCTGACAGGAGACAGGCCTCTACATGGATCTGAGACCTGCACAAGGAGAGAGAAGGGAAGGCATCTGTCATCTCTGGGGAAATATCTACATATAGTCGGTCAGCTCATTGCATTTTTTTGAGTTTGTCACCACCATTGAACTGAACTTACTCTACCATTTGATCTGATTTAAAGGAGAAAAATGCCATATATCAATCATCCGAACAGATTCTGCTATGTGCATGGTTCTTTTACACCAAAAAGCTAAGTACGTTCAATCACTCATGATATTAAAAAGATGTACCAGATGTACTTTAAGTGTCCACTTGGTGATCAAGACCAAAGCTGGGCCCCTCGTGTGATATGCTCAAGTGGTTCAAATGGTCTTCGTGACTGGTTGAATATGAGGAAAGTGAGAACCCAAAAATCATAGTGATGATTGCTACTTTTGTTTTGTGAAACGTAATGGCTTTTCTACAAAGAACATACATAGGATTAATTACCCTGAACTTGAATCTGCGATTAGGCCAGTTCCACATGATGGTACCTTGCCAGTTCCTGTACCACCGATGTCTGGATTGGATAAAAATGAAGTAGAATATGAAGACTATGGAGCTGAAGCTACTTACGAAGAGATGGAGAGCTCAAGTCAAAATGAGTATGTAGCTAATGGAGCAGCCGAGCAGCCAGAACCAGCTTTACTCAACATGAACTAAATTATCTCATCAGAGACCTTTTCATTGTCAAATGATAAAGCTGAAGTTCTTGCATCTAGGTTGAAACAGAAGAATCTTCTTCATGATGATGTCAAAGTGCGTTATTACCGAAGCAGAAGTAACACTTTAACACAATTTTTCACAGTTGATGGACCAATGGTGTACTGTACCAATGTGAATGGCCTCTTTGAAGAACTGAATCAAGAGTATTTTGTTGCAGATTGGTGATTGTTTACTGATTCATCCCAGAGAAGTTTGAAAGCAGTGTTGCTTCACAATGGAAATATGAAACCATCAATCCCTATTGCTCACTCATGTCATCTAAAGGAATGTTATGAAAATCTGTCAGTTGTTTTGGATGCTATAGAATATAAGCATCATCAATGGAATATCTGTGAAGATTTGAAAGTGATTGATCTGCTAATGGGAATGCAAGGAGGTTTTACAAAATATTGTTACTTCTTGTGTTTATGGGACAGTAGAAATACAGTAGAGCATTATGTTCAGTGCTTTTTTTGTAAAAAAATATTTGCTGGTACTCATCTCTGAGGCGAGGAGTGGGGGGGGGATGCGCTGTCAGGCGCCGCTGGCCGATATTGAGGAGCTGGGGGGGGGGGATGTTGGTGCCAGTGGAGAGCGTGGACGATCATGTGAGCACAAGTATGAGATTTGTACCCTTCTGGCCACATTCTGATTTGATGTGTCCAGCCTCAGTCAATTCATTTTCATTGAGCATGTCTGTTCAGCACGTGACCACATCTATGTAAATCGCATACTTGCAGCTTCATAACCTCCCACTCTCACTACCAGCACCAGAGAATCCTGACAGCGTGCAGTGTGCACACTGTGAGAATTCAGAAGGCTGCAGTCACGGAGTGACACAAGGAGTGACTGCAGACTCATCACAAATTTGGACAACCCCTTTAATGCTCCTAACAACATAAATAAAAACATAGTAACCCTTAACTTGTCAGACAGTACAAGACTTTATTAAAGAGATTGTCCACTACTTTAACATTAATGACCTTCCCTTAGGATAGGTCACCAATGTCTGATTGGTCAGGGTCCGGCACCTGGCAACCCCGCCAATTCCCTACTCTAGGTGTTGGTGGTGGCAGGTGGTTGGAAGTGCTCAGTTCTGGATCTGCTCCGTCTTCTGATAGAGGGAATATGGAGGGCATGTACTATTTCCAAACTGAGCCTACTGTTTACAGTGTCCTTTACACGGTGTCCCCTTATACTGCTCAGTCTTTATACTGTACCTTCATCACACTCCCCCTCTTTGCTATAACCTCACACTGTCCTCCCATTCTGCCCCCTCTCCATACCACCCCCCTCCACTACCCAGTCTTTATTCTGTGCCCCTCACATTCTTCTCATCCCTTACTGTGTCCTCACTACCTCAAGTGTGCCCATATACTTTTCCACCTCACTCCCCATCCTGCCCACTTGCTCCTCATACCAGGTCACTCTTTATTCTGTGTCCTCAAACTTTCTTTCCAGTTCGCTCCACATCCAATGTCCCCATGCATCACCCCTCATCATCTCTGTCCCCATGCATCACCCCTCATCCTCTCTGTCCCCATGCATGAAACCTCATCCTCTGTCCCCATGCATGAAACCTCATCCTAACTCTCCCCATACTGTGTCCAAAGATATCTCCCCCTCCCCATCCTCTCTTCCCACCATACTCTGTCCACAGATAATTCCCTCCCCCACCCTCTCCCCCCATACTGTGTATATAGATATTGCCCCCTCCCCACCCTCTGTCCCCCCCATAGTGTGTCCACAAATAGTTCCCTCCCCTACCCCATACTGTGTATATAGATTTTGCCCCTCTACACCCTGTCCCCCTATTGTGTGTCCACAGATAGTTCCCGTTGCCCACCCTCTGTCCCCCCAATAGTGTGTTCACAGATAGTTCCCTCTCTCCTCCATACTGTTTCATAAATACTCTCCTCTCACCCCATAATGTTCCTCCTCCGTGTATTCAGCTCCACAGTGAAGTACTTATCAGCGTTTCTCTGCCGCCTCCGCGCTACGGCGCTGGCTTCCGGGTCAGCAGTGTGATCAGCTGACCTGATCACATGAAAGCCGTCGTGCTGACCCAGAAGTCAGCGCCAGGGATCACCTCTTCAATTGTCCTTGCGTCTGACAGATACAAGGAAAATTGAGCAGTGGGAGCCACTCGCTGCACTTTCTATGAGTGCGGCTGTCAGCGTGACAGCCACGCTCAGGGAATAGCGGCTCCCACCCCGGCAGACTTCCACACCGCCGCATCAGGCAGCCCGACAGCGCCCCGCCAGCTCCTCCCTAGATATGCCTCTGGCTTGTGCCTCCGCTATACACATGTCTAATTTGTATAGTTTACAAATTAGCCATGTGGACAGAGCCAGAGGTGCTCTTCAGATTTTCCGGTACGCCGTACCGGCACGTACCGCCACAAAAAAAACACTGATTATGTTTGTCTCTACCTGGAGCATAGATGTTTCTCTGTCCCCAATCACGACAATGTTCAGCATAATCGTTTAGTGGCTCCAACAAAAATCTTTGTCTTCCGCTACATAAAAAGTTGGGATTGATTAAAAAGTTTGTGAAAGCCATGGCAAAGACAAATTCACAAGCGTTCTAGTACATTTCCCAGAAATGGTCCAGCATTTCACCAGCAAAACTGAAGGAAGGGGTATTGTTGATGCTCAGATCAGAGAGCTTATGAGAGAAGATGTTTTTGAAAGAACTCTAAATGATAAGGAATTGAGATCTTGGAAAAGCTTCAAGTGGATCTGTGAAAACGTCTTAGGAAAATATAAATCTCCAGAATATGTTGAAGGTGTTGAGGAACTGCTAAATGCATACCAGTGTCTTGGATGTTGCTCTTCTCTGAAAATTCACTTTTTGCATCATATTTAGATTTCTTCCCTCAAAATCTTGGGGATGTAAGTGATGAACAAGGCAAGCAGTTTCACCAGGACATTAAAGTAATGGAACACCGCTACCAGGGTATTTGGAATGACTCAATGATGGCAGATTACTGTTGGATGTTACATTGGGACAACCCTGAAAAATTGTATCAACGACAGTCTAATGTCAAGCACTTTTTTCATTTCTGCTCATATTTAAGTTTCTATTTTGCATGTAAAGTATTTTGGTTCAATAAATACTGTCCTGTAAGGTGAAGCATTTTTTCTGATATGTAGATTATTGTTGTCTTAATGTCACCAGTATATTTCCTATATCCTATAATAATGATGCTGCTCCATGGAAACTATACATGCTGCAAAAAACTATATACATTTTTGAAATCAGGACAAAAAGATCATTCAGAAAAGTACAAAGTCACCTGCGATGAGTACAAAAAATATTTTTTGTAGAAGTGTTATAAACAGAAAAAAAAAAAGAATTTATTTTAAAGTAATGAATTATATTCTTAATGCAAACGTGGTAGTATTTCCTTTAAATTATAATATTTTAAACTACAAAATTCTATTTTACAGCAGATCTGTCATCCCAAACTACACTATGTAAAAACTGCACATTACATAACAGGTCTGCTCTATTAGATAAAATATCTTTAATAACATTGTGCTTTTGGTTAATAGAAGCAATTAGAGAATACTGTAGACTTATGGTTCCGGTTGTCTGCTGAAATCTTGGGAAGCATTACCCTCACCTCTCTCCACAGTGAGGTCAAATGAAGCTGCAGAATCACCGGCACCATGATCGCTCTGAGCCACCACGGATCAGCGCTGCGCAGAAGAGGCTACTTGTCTGTAAATTCTTAGTCCCTTAAGAAATAAAATACATATGTCCTGAACAAATAACCTCAATTAACAAACATCACATTATATTTTGTGCTATTGGGGAGATAATACCTGTCATTTTAAGGCTATGTTCACATTGTGTTTTCGCCAAACGTCAGTTGCTCCATCAGGGCCTTCTGTCTGAAGCCTAAAAAAAAAAAAGATTTCAGCACAACCCGTGGAGAGGCTATTGACCTTAATAAGGCAGAGCTGAACTGTTTGTGTAGCTAGGATGCAGCAGAGCTGAACTGGTTGGGTTGCTAGGATGCAGCAGAGCTGAAGTGGTTGGGTAGCTAAGATGCAGCAGAGGTGAACTGGATGGGTAGCTAGGACGCAGCAGAGCTGAACTGGTTGGCAAGCTAGGACCCAGCAGAGCTGAACTGGTTGGGTAGCTAGAAGGCAGCAGAGCTGAACTGGTTGGCAAGCTAGGACCCAGCAGAGCTGAACTGGTTGGCAAGCTAGGACCTAGCAGAGCTGAACTGGTTGGCAAGCTAGGACCCAGCAGCTCTGCTAGGTAGCAAACCATGTGATCGGTAAGCTAATAGAAGTATCAGCTGATTCTTCTATCTCTATGTCGAATAGAAGAATGCTGTGCAGCTGAAGGAGAGGAAACAAGTGGTGACTACACCACTGTGTCTTCTCATCAATGTCCTGATTTCTAGTGTGCCTCAAGCAGTGAGAAGCAAACACATGGGGAGTCAGAGAAAATAGCTAGAAAGAAGCGCACAGGTTCTGGGGTGATTCATACCTTAGCAGCAGCACAGAGTCAGAGTACAGAGTGGGCCATTTCTATGGATACACCTAAATAAAATGGGATTGGCTGGTGATATCAACTTTCTGTTTGTGGCTCATTAGTATATGGGAGGGGGAAACTTTTCAAGATGGGTGCTGACCATGGCGGCCATTTTGAAGTTGGCCATTTTGGATCCAACTTTATTTTTTCCAACTGGAATTGGGTCATGTAACACATCAAACATATTGAGAATTTCACATGAAAAACAATGGTGTGCTTGATTTTAACATAACTTTATTCGTTCATTAGTTATTTACAATCTTATGACCACTAATGTGTTCCAAGTGCTGCCCATTGTGTTGGATTGTCAATCCAACCAGCTTCTCCTGACACACTGATAGCAACACTGCAGAAGAAATGCTAGCACAGGCTTCCAGTATCTGTTGTTTCAGATGCTGCACATCTTGTATCTTCACAGCATAGACAATTGCCTTCAGATGACCCTAAAGATACAAGTCAAAGGGGGTCAGATCGGTAGACCTTGGTGGCAATTCAACTGGTCCATGATGACCAATCCACTTTCCAGGACACTGTTCATGAAGGAATGCTCGGCCCTGACACTCATAATGTGGTGATGCACTGCAGGGTTCTCTCTCCTCCACCAGTCTGTGCCTTGTATTGTTCATGATAATTGTACTTGTCCCTATTATGTATACCCCTTTTCATATGTAAAGTGACATGAAATAAATGGCGATATGATAATTCCTCAAAATAGCTACATACATAAGCTAGACAGCATAGATTGATTGGAGGTGTAGATAGCCTCCTATTTTGACTGTGGTCTCCTCCCATCAGCCCCAGGGTGGTTTTAATTAGTGTCAAGTACTACCTATTCATATGTGTGTAGACTTTTAGTCCAGGAGAAGCATGAAATAGGATTGGGTCCCATCAAAGAAGGGTCGCTTTGGCCACGTTTGATGGGCACACAAACTGGCCAATTTATAATCTAAATACCTTAATTTTTCTAAAGTATATTCCATATAGCTTTAATGCAGTTTAAATTCCATGCATTCTATGTTTGCAGCGCTCACACAGCACTGCTCTATCTTTTTGCTTGTGTTTTGTGCAGTTCTAGCAGCTGGCACCTGTTCACACATGCTATGTTCTATTTGGAAATGCAGTTTTTTTGTTTTAAATTAAAACCTTCCACAAAGGCATCAGTCACCTTATATTATAAAAAGGAGGACACTATAATAATGGGCTATGTTATACAGTGCTGGCCAAAAGTATTGGCACCCCTGCAATTCTGTCAGATAATACTCAGTTTCTTCTTGAAAATGATTGCAATCACAAATTCTTTGGTATTATTATCTTCATTTAATTTGTCTTCAATAAAAAAAAAAATAGTCATACAGCCAAATTGGGTATAATCCACACCAAACATAAAAAAGGGGGTGGACAAAAGTATTGGCCCTGTTTGAAAAATCATGTGATGCTTCTCTAATTTGTGTAATTAACAGCACCTGTAACTTACCTGTGGTACCTAACAGGTGTTGGCAATAACTAAATCACACTTGCAGCCAGTTGACATGGATTAAAGCTGACTCAACCTCTGTCCTGTGTCCTTGTGTGTACCACATTGAGCATGGAGTAAAGACAAAAGACCAAAGAACTGTCTGAGGACTTGAGAATCCAAATTGTGAGGAAGCATGAGCAATCTCAAGGCTACAAGTCCATCTCCAAAGACCTGAAAGTTCCTGTGTCTACGGTGCACAGTGTCATCAAGAAGTTTAAAGCCCATGGCACTGTGGCTAACCTCCTAGATGTGGAAGGAAAAGAAAAATTGACGAGAGATTTCCACGCAAGATTGTGCGGATGGTGGATAAAGAACCTCGACTAACATCCAAACAAATTCAAGCTGCCCTGCAGTCCGAGGGCACAACAGTGTTAACCCGTACTATCAGTCGGCGTCTGAATGAAAAGGGACTGTATGGTAGGATACCCAGGAAGACCCCACTTCTTACCTCGAGACATAAAAAAGCCAGGCTGGACTTTGCCAAAACTTACCTGAGAAAGCCTAAAATGTTTTGAAAGAATGTTCTCTGGTCAGATGAGACAAAAGTAGAGCTTTTTGGGAAAAGCCATCAACATAGAGTTTACAGGAAAAAAAAAAAAAGAGGCAATCAAAGAAAAGAACACAGTCCCTACAGTCAAACATGGCGGAGGTTCTTTGATGTTTTGGGGTTGCTTTGCTGCCTCTGGCACTGGACTGCTTGACCGTGTGCATGGCATTATGAAGTCTGAAGACTACCAACAAATTTTGCAGCATAATGTAGGGCGCAGTGTGAGAAAGCTGGGTCTTCCTCAGAGGTCATGGGTCTTCCAGCAGGACAATGACCCAAAACACACTTCAAAAAGCACTAGAAAATGGTTTGAGAGAAAGCACTGGAGACTACTAAAGTGGCCAGCAATGAGTCCAGACCTGAATCCCATAGAACACCTGTGCAGAGATCTCAAAATGGCAGTTTGGAGAAGGCCCCCTTCAAATCTCAGGGACCTGGAGCAGTTTGCCAAAGAAGAATGGTCTAAAATTCCAGCAGAGCATTGTAAGAAACTCATTGATGTTTACCGGAAGCGGTTGTTCGCAGTTATTTTGGCTAAAGGTTGTGCAACCAAGTATTAGGCTAAGGGGGCCAATACTTTTGTCTGGCCCATTTTTGGAGTTTTGTGTGAAATGATCAATGATTCGATTTTTGTTTCATTCTCTTTTGTGTTTTTTCATTGCAAGCAAAATAAATGAAGATAATAATACCAAAGAATTTGTAATTGCCATCATTTTCAAGAACAAACGGAGTATTATCTGACAGAATTGCAGGGGTGCCAATACTTTTGGCCAGCACTGTATATTATACAGAATATACTATACATAATGAGGAAGGACACTATACAATAAGGGCTGCCACTATCAATAATAAGACAGAAAATTACTGCCATCGATTATAATTGGGCCAATTTTACTTCTGGACCCCAGCTGGTTGCCCTCATTATCATTCATTACTGAAATCCATTGATACCAGATTATGGGAATGTAACTACACATTCTATTGATGATGTGGCGCCCCTGACCTGGTCAGGCACCACTGAGTACTGCACCCATGCTGGGGACAGTACAATACAGGTAATCCAGAAGGCTGACCGAGGTGTGACTACACAGGCGCATAGTGATCAGGTCTCACACATGTACCTTTGAGAGGACCCCTGGGGATCCCAGGAGGGGGCAAAGCCTTCACAGGAGGCAAGCAGCTGGAGTGATCTGGTCCAGGCGACAAGCAAACGGCAAACGAAGGGGAGAGAGGCTTCAGCAACTTCCCTGGGTGACCCCCATAGGGACTAAAAGTCGGGGTTACCCCAAACCACTAAGGGCTAAGGAAGGCGAGTCGGTAGTCACCATCATAAGTCAGCCTGAAGGATACCTGGTTCCAGCCTGGTTCATCCCAGCTACGCCCGGGTTACTCACCCTGCCATCAACTGTGAGTAAAACCCCTGAAAGACATCCTGCTTGTGTGGAGTTATTCTGCGCCTTGTGGTCCTACACACCTACACAGGGCCCTGGGGCTTGCCTCACTCTCAGGAGGCTACTACACCCTACTGCACCCACCATCAGCCCCAGGCATCCCTTAATCTGCAGTGGCGGTCCCCACTGACCGCAATTCTGAGAGTGGCGTCACGACAAATAGAAGATTTCCTACCTGTGACAGGATCCAGCCGAGTGGAGTCCCTGAAGGTAATGCACCGACACAACACTGGTGGGGCTTCACATCTGGCGTCACGAACAGGATAAGGACTAGACCTGTCCAGACAGGTGACCATGTGCCTGGGCGGTCCGCTTGGAAAATTGGAAGCGCCGCCATATTGCCACCATGAAAAGCGCGCTGAAAAACAACAGCAGCCCGCGCTGGGAGAAGTTACCGCCCACGAAGAGGTGTGGCTACCCAGAGATCTCCTGCAGAGTCCTGACCTCGCCAGTGAAGAGAGCGGAGGCGTTCAGAGACGTCGGGACAGAAAGGGAGCCAGAAGCCTGCTGCTGGAAGAGGCAGAGCAGAAACTGAAGAGCCTGCTGCTGGAGGCAGCGACGAGTCCGCTGCTGGGAAATCGTGCAGAAGAAGGCGCAGAGGAAATGGCGTCTGAACGCAGAGACCCAGAGCCAGGCTCCGCTGCCTGGTGGTGTCGGGAGCTTGCCGAGTTCTGCGAACAACTGGAAGCCAGGATCGGAAGGCTGATCAGAGAGGGACGTGCGGAGTTCCTGGGAATGACCGCGGCGGTTCAGGCCTATGAAGAGAGAGCCGCGCGCCGAGTGCCAGACCGGGCGGTGACGACTCAGACCCCGATGCTGCCACCGATGGGTGAGTCCAGTGATGCCCCTGCCAGCGCGAGTGCCCCGACCCCTGCTGCCACGTCCGCGGTCCCTGAAGAGGCGTCCGGCGCGGCGACGCTGAAGCAGGCCGCAGCCACGCCAGGTGCAGCCCGCCAAGCTCAGGCCGCCGCAGCGATGCCCTGCTCGGCCCGCCAAGCCCAGATCGCTGCAGCGACGCCCAGCCCAGCCTGCAAAGACCCCATCGCAGCTGCAACGCCGATCCAGGCCGCCGCAGCGATGCCCTGCCCGGCCCGCCAAGATAAGATTGTATCACCATTTACCCCGGCCTGCAAGGCCAGAGCAGACACCGCTCCCCAGTCCAAGGAGGTCCCTGCTAGGAAGTCCCTGGTAGGTGAGGACGCCGCATACTGGCAGCTGAAGGCTGACCTGGAGGCCAAGTTCCCACAGGAGATGGTGGACCGGTACATGCTTCCTCCGCATACCCCCAAGAGGATTCCGGCAACCCCTGCAGCAACCATGCCGAAGAGATCCCCGCCTGGGCCGGCTGAGGAGCACCCATCCCCAGCACTGCCACCACCGGAGTGCTCAGAAGAACTAAGGGGGAGGGGAGGCCAGGAAGCTGAGGAGCTGACTCAGGAGCCACCAGCAGTGGATCCATGCCCAGAGCCGGAGATGTTGCCATATTCCCGCTGGGATGAGGAAGACCTAACACCGTCTGCTGAAGAAGATCTACCCAAAAGCCTCACCTGGGAGCTTGTAAGCTGTACCCAGCAGAATCCAGCCCGTAGGACACGGCGCCGTAACAGAACCCAGTCTTTCCCTGCACCGCAGTCCCCAGAGCAGAGAGATGACATAACGGCCAGAGACCTAGAGGAGAAACGGTTCCTGAGAAGAGCCAAAGCCCAGGTCAGAGGACCCCTTTGTCGAGGAGTAGTGGAAGATTTTAGCCTAAAATCAGGATACGGCTTCATCGTAGCACCTGGTATGAAAGAAGGCATTTTTGTCAACAGAAGAGACGTGAGAGCTCATTTGCCCAGAGGACATCCTGGAAGAAACCTAAGAATGGGAGACACAGTGCAGTTTACCATGCATCAAGGAGAAAGAGGCTGGTATGCGCTAGATGTAACACCATGTCCTAAAGAAAGAGAAACAGACACAGAGGAAGAAAGAAAAGACAGAGATAGAGAAAGAACAGACAAAGAGCCCACTGATGAGACCACTACGGACGATGAAAGAGATCAAGAAACCAACAGGTGCCGCAGCCCTACAGGCCCAAGCCCTGGTATGGAGGAGTAGAGAAAAGTAAAGTAAGAAGAGAAGTTACTGTTTGACCAGTTTGAAGTTTTGCAACGTTTTCAAGTTTAAGCAATGTGCCCACATAAACTAATGTGAGAAATGAACCTTAAGGCTATGAACTGGCTATAGCCACAAACTCTCGCAGTGTAAATAGTTACACCAGAGGGCACCACCACCACCAGAGTCAGCCTGTTTAGGGGCTTGGCTCGTCTGCAACCAGGGAGCACGTCCGTATATAGGGCCTTGGCTTACCTGCAACCAGAGAGCATGCCTGTTTATGGGGCCTGGCTCTCCACCACAAAGAGGGTACCTGGTCAGCACCAACTGTGAAGGCCGCCTCTGGATCCTGCCAGAAGTGGCTGAAGGCGCGGCTTCACCAGGCCAGGTATGCCCTGAAGACCACTAGACCATGAAAGCCGCCTCTACATCCTGCCAGAAGTGGCTGAAGGCGCGGCCAACGGGAGAGGCAGATTGGAGGAAAGGTCTGGGGAAACGGATGGCCCAGACCTGGTTACCAAAAGGACCGGTGACCTGCCTCCTGAAAGGGTTTGGGTGGGTTAACGGACTTGTGGGTGGAGGGTGGTGATGTATGGTACCTGGTGGTTTTAAAAGTTTTACCATGTTTTAATGTTTTATGCATTTTTAAAATGTTGTCTTGCAGCCCGAGGACGTGCTGGTGATAACTAAGGGGGAATGTGGCGCCCCTGACCTGGTCAGGCACCACTGAGTACTGCACCCATGCTGGGGACAGTACAATACAGGTAATCCAGAAGGCTGACCGAGGTGTGACTACACAGGCGCATAGTGATCAGGTCTCACACATGTACCTTTGAGAGGACCCCTGGGGATCCTAGGAGGGGGCAAAGCCTTCACCTCCACTGGAATAGTGGAGGGGGCCAAAAGCCTCCATCTCCACTCAAGGGGTGTGGTAAGAGAGCCTGGTTGCTAGGTGGCGTAGGCAAGAACAGGAGAGGAGGAGGAGTGAGCCGGTTCAGTGCAGAGTCCAGGGAGCTCCGAGTGGAGCAGACCCCTACCCCTGGGGCTGTTGCAGTCTGACAGCGTCCGCGCAGTGGCTACCGACGGGGGAGAACGGTCACCTAGGAGTGCTACCCGAAACCCATCTCCAGCTAAAGAGAGAGCACGGCGTGGGAAGTAAGGAGACTGCTAGGGAGTACCAGGCCCAAACGGGCGGCAGATCCCGGAGCGGGGATAGATCCACCTTTCCTTGCTAAACCTGCCGGTGTGGGGCCCTCAAAGCCCACACCACAACACCACAAAAGCCGCATCCACGTAGCCACAGTTAGGGCCCATAGTTCACAGGAGGCAAGCAGCTGGAGTGATCTGGTCCAGGCGACAAGCAAACGGCAAACGAAGGGGAGAGAGGCTTCAGCAACTTCCCTGGGTGACCCCCATAGGGACTAAAAGTCGGGGTTACCCCAAACCACTAAGGGCTAAGGAAGGCGAGTCGGTAGTCACCATCATAAGTCAGCCTGAAGGATACCTGGTTCCAGCCTGGTTCATCCCAGCTACGCCCGGGTTACTCACCCTGCCATCAACTGTGAGTAAAACCCCTGAAAGACATCCTGCTTGTGTGGAGTTATTCGGCGCCTTGTGGTCCTACACACCTACACAGGGCCCTGGGGCTTGCCTCACTCTCAGGAGGCTACTACACCCTACTGCACCCACCATCAGCCCCAGGCATCCCTTAATCTGCAGTGGCGGTCCCCACTGACCGCAATTCTGAGAGTGGCGTCACGACAAATAGAAGATTTCCTACCTGTGACAGGATCCAGCCGAGTGGAGTCCCTGAAGGTAATGCACCGACACAACACTGGTGGGGCTTCACAATGACGTGTGTCCAGCTATGGAGGACATGGGGACAGTATCGCAACAGATTTGATCTAAAGGTACTGTATTTAGGACATGACTTGTTTCAGAGCATTTATAATGGACATGTAATCAGACGCTTGTAAAAGCTGAAATTACACATGCAAAGAAAAGAAGCACAAGCTTCTATTACACTATTCCTTTTTGGATATACAGTACAGACCAAAAGTTTTGACCCACCTTCTCATTTCTAAAACAACTGTTAAGAGGAGACTGTGCAGCAGGACTTCATGGTAAAATAGCTGCTAGGAAACCACTGCTAAGGACAGGCAACAAGCAGAAGAGACTTGTTTGGGCTAAAGAACACAAGGGTTGGACATTAGACCAGTGGAAATCTGTGCTTTGGTCTGATGAGTCCAAATTTGAGATCTTTGGATCCAACCACCGTGTCTTTGTAGAAAAGTTGAACGGATGGACTCTACATAGCTGGTTCCCACCGTGAAGCATGGAAGAGGAGGTGTGATGGTGTGGGGGCGCTTTGCTGGTGACACTGTTGGGGATTTATTCAAAAATGAAGGCATACAGAAACAGCATGCCTACCACAGCATCTTGCAGCGGTGTGCTATTCCATCCAGTTTGCGTTTAGTTGGACCAACATTTATTTTTCAACAGGACAATGACCCCAAACATCTCCAGGCTGTGTAAGGGATATTTGACAAAGAAGGAGAGTGATGGGGTGCTACGCCAGATGACCTGGTCTCCACAGTCACCAGACCTGAACCCAATCGAGATGGTTTGGGGTGACCTGGACCGCAGAGTGAAGGCAAAAGGGCCAACAAGTGCAAAACATCTCTGGGAACTCCTTCAAGACTGTTGGAAAACCATTTCCGGTGACTACCTCTTGAAGCTCATCAAGAGAATGCCAAGAGTGTGCAAAGTAGTAATGAAAGCAAAAGGTGGCTACTTTGAAGAAACTAGAATATAAGACATATTTTCAGTTCTTTCATACCTTTTACAGCTATTGGGTGGAGGGGGGGGCAGAGGATGCGGTTACTTTTGGCCCATAACCTAGAGGGGCCCACCAAGATCTACTGCCTCTCAGGGCCTTGTTAATACACAGGTTTGTTTGTTTTCCCCTTTGCAGGGCCAAGTAGCAAGTCCGTCAATTTTTTTTAAAGGGGGGTTAATATATGAGTGCGCTGCAGAGACAGGGAAGCTCTAATCTCCTCCGGTTGAGCCTAAAATTTACGGGCGCCTTCCAGGTTAGTGGGCATGACTTGCTTGGTTGGTGGGTGTGGAGATGATTCATCTTGTCCACCATAGTCATGCAGGGGAGGCTAAGCCCCCCTGCAACCCCTATCTGGGATCTTTCCCAAAGACCCCTGCTTCTATTATAAACAACTCCATGCCCACGTGGCCTTAGAAAAATAATGTATATTCTAGCTGGAAACGTTGGGCTGCATTTTGAACATGTCCCCATAACACATGATAACACACATGATAAGAGCGTGTTGAAATGACATCATGCCTGGAAGGAGCCCAAACACTGTAGCATCTGCCAATCTCCTCCCGGCCCAGATGGAAGACAATATCTGCAACTGGTGCAGGAACTGTGATGACATCAAGTGCATGTGACCCATGTGGGAGGAGCCAGAAGATAAAGGAGCAGCTAAAGAAGATAATGGCACATGACAGGTATTTGTAATGAGGGAAAAGGAGGATATGGGGGGTGCAGACTGTGACAGAGGTGTACATGTGCTGCCCCCACGACAGCCGACGGGCTGCTTGGACCCGGATCCACAGTGGCTCGAGGGGTCTCCGGATCCAAGGCGGGGTCGCGCGACTACCTCGAAAATAAAAGGGGGGACTTGGTGTTTTGGAGTGGTCAATGGCATCATGTTCGTGACGCCACCCACGATGCGTGGTAACGGGAGAGACCTCTGCTGCTGTTGGGGAGCCCATTGACAATGTTGAAGCAGCAGGATGTTTTAACCCCTCGTTGGGTAGGGGGTTTGGTGTTCCGGCGCCTGGTGATGGGATGGAGTGGGGAACCCGTCAGGGTGAAGGGATATCGAGTACTCACACAGTCGAAAGTCACTGACGCTGACACCAGATAAACCAAACTCTTGAAATTCTCTGCTTCTCTTAGACGAGCATGCTGGGTCCATACCCCTTTGGTGTTGCTGGTTGGACTGAAGCCTTGTCCCTTGGCACTGTGTTTAACTTGGTGGATCCCTTTTGCCTAAGACTACTCGGGTCCTGCTTACCTGCGTCGCTAGCAAGGTGAGCCTGCTTTCAGGGTTCACGCTTGGGATTTTCTGGACGATTTTGGGAAGTCCTATCCCCCTTGTTGCTCTAGTACCCCGATTCTGGAGCGGGTGGGGAACAGTTCCTGAAGATTCCGTTCCAGTCGGGTGAATTATTGGGCTGCATGAAGCTACTTCCCAGCCTAGGGTCCCCCCGTACCCAGTTGTGCCCTGGCCCCTGCCCGGATGTAGCACAAGGCAGCCAGCCTGCTCTCTATGGCAGCACCATACCCCCTGTCTCTACCCCCTGCGACCGGGATTCCAGCTCCTTATGGCCAGGCCAACGTCTGGCACCTGGGATGGGTACAGGAGCCCAGCTCCACAGTGTGACCTACACTGTCACTGCTGTCTTACTGCTCAACTCTACTCAACAACTGACATCTCAGCCTTCCCTCTTCCATCCCCCCCATCTGGGTTTCCCTATTCCCCTCAGGCTGCCCAATGGGTGGTTGGTGGGTGTGGTGCAGAGTGTTCCTCAGGATTTGTGTACACCTGTTGGTAGCAACACCAAATTGACAGAACTCATAACCAAGGAAGAGCGGGTACCATGCAGAAGGGCAGATTGCACGGCACCCTTGTGACGACCTGATAGGCCAGGGCGTTATATACAGGCTGTGACAGGAGTGCAGGGTGTGTGGGATAGAGGTGGAAAAGGAAGATTTTGAGGTTACCTAGAGTGGGGGCCCCAGGACTTCAGAGATGGTGCACGGAAAGCCTCCAGTCCGGCCTGGTCTGGTGTAGCGGTTAAACAGGTAAAGAAAAAATGGATCCAGCACCAGAGATTAAGTATAAAATAGAAAAAAAATGATTTATACATTATACTGGTCACCTATGACTAAGGACGTTTTTTAATGTTTAGTGTTGTCCGAAATGAGTAAGGTGTCCTGTATGCCTGATGCCGTTACATCTTAAGATGCCATTTTTTTTAATGTAACAATAATTTTTTTTTCTCTATTTTTATACTTAATCTCTAGTGCTGGATCCATTTTTTCTTTACCTGTGTGGTATAGGTGGTATAGAGGGCCGCAGTCTGTAACAGAGGGGTAAACATAGTTACCTGTTTAGGGGCCCATTCAGAAGTTTTGCTCCCCCTGATTCGAAACACTTTGCTATGCCTCTGATTGGACATGTAATATCCGATTTTTTTTTTTTTTTTCTCGGATTGAATGCTGACCCATGTTATTCAATGATGACTGATTCTTTCACTGACAGGATCTGTCCGTGTAAAGAAAAAAAAAAAAAAAAACACAGCATGCTGCGATTTACCTCTGAAATCAGACGAGTCTCCCCCATTCAAGTCTATGGGTGCGAGAAAAAAATTGGATGCTACAGTATGATTTCCGAGTTTTACCGATAAAATACAATTTTGTAGCATAGGAAACTATAAATAATTAATAACTGTTGCTGTAAAAAACGGATTGCACATGGATGACAAGTAGAGATGAGCCATCACCCTAGTGTTCGAGTTTGGTTCGGTTCATCGAACGACGGGTGTGTTCTTCGAACGTTCGTCGAACACTTTCAAACACCTTCGAACACCATTGAAAACAATGGCAGGCAAACACAAACACATGCAAACATGCACAAACACAAACGCGCACACACATATGCTCACCTTACCTTCCGTTCCATCGCCGTCCTCCTGGGACTTGCAGTTCGCCGGTACAAGACGTGTATCGGGTAACCATGCGACCGATGCCCCGGAGCTTCCGCTGCCAGCGTGCTGACATCAAAGGCAGGAGCCGCTTGCCTCTGATTGGCCAGCACGCTGCCTTTCAGTAACGTCTGACAGAGGAAGTTCCTCCCTCGTTGCGACACCTGATACACGTAGTTCGCCGCTACAGGATGTGTATCGGGTAACCATCGCGACCAATGCCGGAACTTCCGCTGCCAGAGCGCTGACATCAAAGGCAGGATTGGCCAGTGTGCTGCCTTTGCGTAACGTCTGAGAGAGGAAGTTCCTCCCTTTTCGCGATGGTTACCCACACACACACTAGCACACCAGCACATTTACACTCACAACCAGGGTGGGAGACCCCCCTTAGAGCCAGGTGACAGGGCTGGGCACTGTGAGCTAAGAGGCAGCCAACTGGGAAGGGAGGGACCAGACTTGGGGGAGGAGAGAGTGAACTGGGAAGTGTGGGTAGACTGCGGGAGGAGTTAGGACTCAGAGAAAGGAAGTGAAAGAGGAAGGAGTGAGAAGTGAGCGGTAGTAAAAAGAAACGTGCCAAGACAGACAACAAACTCCTGAGACACATTGAAAGTAGCAAAGAATCTGCAAAGACCTGCATAGAAAGATCAGCCACTCAGAGGAGAAAAGAAGCTGGCGAGCGAGAGAAAGCAAGCTCCAAGGACAGAGGGATCCTGTGGGGTGGACATCCAGGGCTCCCAGTACTTTGCACACACGGGGTGCAGATCCCAGAACAGGCTAGGACTTCAAGCCATCTGTTAACTCTGCCAGGCGGGTGGGTTTTCAGGACTCATCTGCCACCACTAACATCCGAAGCATCAACAGCAAAGAGGGGACCGGGAGAAATTCCCTTAAAATAGTCCAAGCTGCCTGTGGCAGGACCCAGACACCAGAAAGACCTCCAAGTGCTCCACGCCAGGGAGGACTGACAAATACACCAGAGTGCATCGGTGGGAGAGTGGCACCAGGTTAGCTGGCACAGCTATAAAGGACACGGGAGCACTTGGGATCCAGCACGTCCCCACGGTGCGAATACAGTAAGTAAAGACAATCAAACTGCACTGCTTGTCTGGACTGCACTCCCTGTCTGGAACCCGCAGCGGCGGCCCTACCATCCCTGGCCGCAAACCGCGAGTGGCGTAGTCGGACTTTTTATTATTTTCTTTTTCTTTTCTTTTCATTTAAAACTGGTCGACGGTGTCCCCGGATCAGGAACCCCTTAGCCACGGACTGTCCTGGGGCGCGACATATCTAAATTAGGTTCCTTAAATATTTTTGCCTGCGTTTTTATGCCATTTTTGACCTTGCAGGTTTTTCACATTTTGGTATGTCACTTGTAAAGGGAACCAACCAGCAGGATTTTCATATATAAAGTAAAGCCAGTGCTATACTGGCGCTGGGATGCTGAATGTAAGCATAGCTTTTGTTCAGAGATTGGATGTTTTATTTCAGAAATATGTGCAAGTGAGTTCCAGCAATGCTCTGCTATTTGATTGACAGGTGCAATAGGGGCGGGACCCCTTTTATTTAACTTGTTGATTTTCAGTATCTCTCACCCTTCTGTGTTTTTTATTTTAGTTATTATTATGGGCATACAGGTGGCATGAAGGTGAAATTAGCCAGACCTGAATGAAGGGCCATATGGCAAAAATCCACTTTTATATCTTCGATCTCCCGGGCTATGGGGCGTGTGCTGACTGGAAGAGAAGCATGCCTCTAGTCTTCATTATACAAGATTCTTCGTCCCCTTCTCTTTAGTATGTATGTGACATCAGGTGAGCAGCTGGAAATCCTGTGCCTGCGCATTCTGACTACCATCTCTCCCCTGCACTGTGAAGTTGCAGTGATTCCACGGTGGCTGCACACATCAAAATTGAAGACTGTGCCCTTTTTCTAAGCTATCAAGTTCCTATGGGCTTGAAAACATGATTTCCACAAGATGGCTTCACCGCCAGCTCCTGGAAATCTTGCACATGCCCGCGGGTCATGTTGGCCATATCTGTGTACCTAAGGGGTACTTTGCACGCTGCGACATCGCAAGCTGATGCTGCGATGTCGAGTGCGATAGTCCCCGCCCCCGTCACAGCAGCGATATCTTGTGATTGCTGCCGTAGCGAACATTACCACTACGGCAGCTTCACATGCACTCACCTGCCCTGCGACGTTGGTCTGGCCGGTGACCCTCCTCCTTCCTAAGGGGGCGGCTGGTGCGGCATCACAGCGACGTCACACGGCAGGCGGCCAATAGCAGCGGAGGGGCGGAGATGAGCAGGATGTAAACATCCCGCCCACCTCCTACCTTCCTCATTACAGCCCGGACGCAGGTAGGAGATGTTCCTTGCTCCTGCGGCTTCACAAACAGTGATGTGTGCGGCCGCAGGAACGAGAAACAACATCGTACCTGTCGCTGCATCGGCATTATGGAAATGTCAGACCCTACACCGATGATACGATAACGACGCTTTTGCGCTCGTTAATCGTACCAAAAAGGATTTGCACACTACGATATCAACTGCGATGCCGGATGTGCGTCACTTTCGATTTGACTCCACCGACATCGCACCTGCAATGTCGTAGTGTGCAAAGCCCCCCTAAGTAGCGGGGTGTAGCTTCCCGGCATCATTAGGTGCACGACTGGAAGTTCTGAAGACAAATTATATACATGCCTTCTGAACTTCCGCTCATGCACAGTGCACCTAATGAAGCCGGGAAGCGTACACCCGGTTTCAAAAGTTCTAAAACTAACACTCGAGCGACTAGTCACAGGCCTAATTAGCATAGGGAACGCGAGGTTTATAATATATATATATATATATATATATATATATATATATATATATATATATATATACATACACACACACACTAGAAGGTTGCCCGATTCTACGCATCTAGAATTTACGTATTGTGTAGTTAATGTATGATTTTTGTTATTATATATATATATATATATATATATATATATATATATATATATATATATGTATATATATATATATATATATATATATATATATATATATATATATATATATATATATATATATATATATATATATATATATATATATATGTATATATATAGATGTTGTTGTCTGTAGTTACCAAGTGTTTGTGTTGTGTAGGGGCTGTACATGTTCTGGTGTTCTGGGAGTTGTCTGGGTGTGGCGGGGGGTGAGAGCGGTGTTTGTGTGTTGCGTTGTGTGTCGTTATTTGTGGAGCGCTGTGTGTCTGTATCGTTGTGTATGTGTGTTGCGCGGTTTGTGTGGGTTGTGTGTTTTGGGGGGAGGTATGTTTTGTGCAATGTGTGTTTTGTGCGGTATGTGCGTATATTTGTGTGTGCTGCGGTATTTGTGTGTTGGGTGTTGTGTGTGTGTGCGGCATTGTCTGTGTGTGTGGGTGTCTGTGTAGGGCAGTGTTTGTGTTTCCCAGTGTGTGTGTGGTGTGTTGTGCAGTGCGTGTGTGGCAGTGTGTGTGTGTGTGTTTTGGGGGGGAGGTGTGCACCCCCCATCGTGCTCCATCCCCCATGCTGCGCACCCCCCATCGTGCTCCATCCCCACTCCCCATCGTGCTCCATCCCCCATGCTGCGCATTCCCCATCGTGCTCCATCCCCCATGCTGTGCACTCCGAAACGTGCTCCATCCCCCATGCTGCGCACTCCCCATCGTGCTCCATCCCCCATGCTGCGCACTCCCCATCGTGCTCCATCCCCCATGCTGCGCACCCCCCATAGTGCTCCATCCCCCATGCTGCGCACCCCCCATCGTGCTCCATCCCCCATGCTGCGCACTCCCCATCGTGCTCCATCCCCCATGCTGCGCACTCCCCATCGTGCTCCATCCCCTATGCTGCGCACTCTCCATCGTGCTCCATCCCCCATGCTGCGCACTCCCCATCGTGCTCCATCCCCCATGCTGCGCACTCCCCATCGTGCTCCATCCCCCATGCTGCGCACCCCCCATCGTGCTCCATCCCCCATGCTGCGCACCCCCCATCGTGCTCCATCCCCCATGCTGCGCACCCACCATCGTGCTCCATCCCCCATGCTGCGCACTCCCCATTGTTCTCCATCCCCCATGCTGCGCACTCCCCATTGTGCTCCATCCCCCATGCTGCACATTCCCCATCGTGCTCCATCCCCCATGCTGCGCACTCCCAAACGTGCTCCATCCCCCATGCTGCACATTCCCCATCGTGCTCCATCCCCCATGCTGCGCACTCCCAAACGTGCTCCATCCCCCATGCTGCGCACTCCCCAACGTGCTCCATCCCCCATGCTGCGCACTCCCTATCGTGCTCCATCCCCCATGCTGCGCACTCCCCATCGTGCTCCATCACCCGTGCTGCGCACTCCCCATTGTGCTCCATCTCCCATGCTGCGCACCCCCCATCGTGCTCCATCCCCCATGCTGCGCACTCCCCATTGTGCTCCATCCCCCATGCTGTACATTCCCCATCGTGCTCCATCCCCCATGCTGCGCACTCTCAAACGTGCTCCATCCCCCATGCTGCGCACTCCCCAACGTGCTCCATCCCCCATGCTGCGCACTCCTCATCGTGCTCCATCCCCCATGCTGCGCACTGCCAAACGTGCTCCATCACTCATGCTGCGCACTCCCCATCGTGCTCCATCCCCCATGCTGCGCACCCCCCATCGTGCTCCATCCCCCATGCTGCGCACCCCCCATTGTGCTCCATCCCCCATGCTGCGCACTCCCCATCTTGCTCCATCCCCCATGCTGCGCACCCCCCATCGTGCTCCATCCCCCATGCTGCGCACCCCCATCGTGCTCCACAGTCACACATCAGACAGTAAACACGCACACATCTGGTCGCATACACTCACACACACACACCACTTCTCCGTGTGCCCACCGGTGTGCGGTCCCAGCAGCTGTGCTGCACGCCATGCTCCTCTGCCGACACTCACAGATCCGATCGCATACACACACACACACACACACTCACACATCAGAACACACTCACGCACATCCGATCGCATACACTCACACACACACACACACACTGACGATATCGCACATACACGCAGACACAATCACAACATCCGGAGATACCACATGCTTCCGGCCATGTGATCCTCCGGCAGGTCCTGGAAGATCACTGCACGCACAGGATCGCTGCCGAGAAGCAAGCGATATCACGGGATGTTGTGAGTATGTGGATGCGATCTGATGTGTGTGTGAGGTGTGTGTGAGAGTGAGTGTGATCTGATGTGTGTGTGTGTGTGTGTGTGTGTGTGTGTGTGTGTGTGTCCGCTGCTGCAGGACCTTGATGCGCTCACCTCGGGGCGAGAGGCCATTCCGTGTGGGGGGCGGAGCCTGGGCGAGTGGCCAATCCATGCGGGGGGGAGGAGCCGAGGCGAGCGTCCAATCCGTGCGGGGGGAGGAGCCGAGGCGAGCGTCCAATCCGTGCAGGGGGGCGGGGCCATGGCAAATCCGTGAAGCCGAGCGGCCAATCCGTGCGGGGGGACGGGGCCATGGCGAGGCCAGCGGCCAATCCGCTGTTTGTCACCGTAAGGACATGGCCAATCCGTGCGGGGGGGGCGGACCCGAGGCGAGCGGCCAATCCGTGCGGGGGGGAGGAGCCGCGGGGGGGCGGGGCCATGGCAAGGCCAGCGGCCAATCCGCTGTTTGTCACCGTAAGGACATGTCACGGTAAGGACACAATTTTGGAGCAAGACAGACAGACAGACAGACAGACAGAATAAGGCAATTATATATATAGATATTTGTAAACATTCATATTAGTGAGTAACATTATGCAGGGTTGGTTAGTAGAGATGAGCGAACCGGCCGCAGTTCGGCTCGAGTTCGGTTCGCCGAACCGATGTCTGGTTTGAGTTCGGTTCGGCGAACTGCTCGAACCCCATAGGTAGAGATGAGCGAACCGGTCCCGGTTCGGCTCGAGGTCGGTTCGCCGAACGGAGGTCCCGTTCGAGTTCGGCTCGTCGAACGTTCGACGAACCGAACTCGAACTGCAAAGGAAACAATGGCAGGCAATCACAAACACATAAAAACACCTAGAAAACACCCTCAAAGGTGTCCAAAAGGTGATAAACAACTCACAACACAACACAAACACATGGGAAAGTGACAAGGACATATACTCATGCGAAAACAAAAGAGCTGGACAAGGAAAAAGAGGAGGACACACAGATATATGAGTATATGCAAGGAAACATCGATTTCATTATTGTGCAACTTGAGCCCTGCTCATTTTAGGCTTCCAATCTGGATAAATTGCCTGAGCTCGCCACGTACGCCTTGGGGATCTTGTCGTGTCCTGCAGCCAGCGTTCTCTCGGAACCTGTCTTCAGTGCTGCTGGGGGTCTGCTGGCAGATAAGCACACGTGTCTGTCCACTGACAATGTGGACATGGCTCTCAGAGGACTTTTCTTCCCCTGGGTCAGCCAGGGGAGGCGAAAGGCACGCGTATTTTTGAGAGTGCTTCATGCAAAGCATCTTTTTCATTTTGAAAAGGGGCATCAACTGATGTCAGTCAAGTGGGGTGTGTGTGGCCCAGTTAGTGGAAACGAGGGAGACTGTGGTTGGAGTCCCCTCGCTGTGTTTCTAAAAGAACCAAGATGAACAAGTCATGGCTCTCAGAGGACTTTTCTTCCCCTGGGTCAGCCAGGGGACGGGAAAGGCACGCGTATTTTTGAGAGTGCTTCATGCAAAGCATCTTTTTCATCTTGAAAATTGGGTCAACTGATGCCAGTCAAGTGGGGTGTGTGTGGCCCAATTTTTGGAAACAAGGGAGACTGTGGTTGGAGTCCCCTTACTGTGTTTTACATGCTTTTAGAAGGGCATGACATGGCTTAGAGGTTGACTTTCAGCATCTGGAAACTGTTGGCTACCAAAATGCTGCCTTTCCAACCTTTTTAACCGAGGATTTTCGAGACCTTATGCCCATCGCAGTGCCCCAAGAGCCGATGCCCAGGCGCCACTCCTTCTCCAACAAAGGCGTGCACGCGCTACACCAGCATGTCGCACTAAACATCACTGATTCCTTGAGAAACTCTGTGTGACAGGGTGCATTTCACCACAGATAATTGACCCAGTAAGCATGGACAGGGGCGTTACATGTCGCTTACTGGGCAATGGGTTACTGTGGGGAGAGATGGAGAAGGGTCTGCTGTACAAGTCTTGCCGTCCCCACGAGTTGTTTCAATCCTTCTTCTGTATGTAGAAGTTAATACACTGCTTCTGCCTCTTCAACCTCGTGTGGGTCCTCCACCTTGGCGCAAACCCTGTGTGGTCAGGCCACCCTTCCTTGTAACTGCGCACAAGGAATACCACACACCTCCTTACTATGCTGGCAGCAGAGCTCAATGCCATCAGGCGGTCAAAGGTTTACTTTGAAATGTATGGGAAATGTGAGTCACACCGCTGAGAAGTTGTGGACGGTTAGCTCTGGAGACCGAGTTTCATCAATGGTTGTCTCCACTCAACCAGCAGCCAGGGAAGGCCGGGTGCGACAATGATGCAAACATGGGTGCGGCCCTTCGCTGTGACAATGTGACACACGTGCCTTGTGTGGTTCACGTGTTGAACCTGGTTGTCCAGCAATTTTTAAAGCACTATCCTGGCCCACATGGCCTTCTGCAGAGAGCACGGTGTAACGCCTTCCTTGATCCACACACTCAGATGGGCTGTACATGATAGGCTAGAGGGAAGCCACTCACCAAGCAGGACCCCTAGAACCCTGAAACCCTTTAACCCCTATACAGGGATTAGGAATTACACAGGGCCCAAAGTGATTAATACCTGTGGAAGGCTGCAGTTCCAGAGAATAGTAGTCAGGCAGGGTCAAAACATTAATTGAGGAACAGGAACAGAATGGGGCGGTCAGGACTTAATCAGAAAACAAGCAGAGGTGAAATGCGGATCGGCCAACAAGGTACATAAACAGCAAGCAGGAAAAGTAGTCAGGTAACAAGCACACAAAATCATAAAACTGAACTGGGGGTAAAATTAACCAGAGGTTCATAGCTATGTCTGGCAGTGGTCTGCAGACAGGATGGGCATAAAAAAGGGTGTGGTGTCTTCCCATTGGTTGTAGCTGAATGATGGTATTTCATCTGTGAGATACCCACCAGCTACATTCAGCCAGAGATTCTGCATCTGTCAAGGTAATGCAGCCCAGTGGGTGAGCATAACCTGCGTCCACCTGCGCTGCTGGCATCGACTCCTCTCCCATCATCAGCACTATGCATGAAAGGAACACGTTGTCACCTGGCGACCGGAGTACAAATTGACGCAGCGGACTCCGTTGGTGACTTAACAGCCGTGTGCGGCAATGATGCAAACCTGGCTGCGGGCCATCGTCAGGGCAATGTGACACACGTGCCTTGTATGGCTCACGTGTTGAACCTAATTCTCCAGCAATTTTTAAAACACCATCCTGGCCTACATGGCCTTGTGCAGCGGGCACGCTCGCTATGTGCTCACTTCCATCGTGCGCACACAGCAGCTCAACAACTTTCGTCGCTACAGAAGTCTTTAGGTCTGGTGGTTAAACGCCTGAAATGCGATGTGCCGACACGCAGGAATTTGAATCTGCACATGTTGCAGCGTTTGTGGCAGCACCGCCGAACCCTGCTGCAATACGTTATGACATATAGCCTGGGATAACTTGATCCAGAGGTGGTGCAGATCACGCTGCTGGAGTGGTGTCAGATCAAGGACCTATGCACCCTGCTACACAGTTTACAAATGTCGACGAAGATGTTTAGCACTGGCAATGTCATTCTCAGCGTGACAATTCTGGTCATCTACATGATGGAGCACACTGTAATTATTATTCGGAGTCAGGTGTTGGGACAAGAGGAAGGGGAGGAAGTACAGGAGGAGTCATATGCGGAAGGGATAACAAGATCTACGAGGTCCAGATGGTCAGCGGCACCTATGCGGCAGTCATGGTGAGGGAGAGGGATTAACAAGGGCGCATAGTATCAGCAAAAAGTGTTGAGGAAGGTGCAGGAGCCATGAAGAAATGGAGGACGAACTTGCGATGGGCATGGAAGACTCAGCAGATGAGTGAGAGCTTGCTCACATTTCGGTTGTGCGAGGTTGTGGGGAGAGGGCAGAGGAAGGAGGCACGATTCTCACCTCTCTGCCCCCAACACACCAAGGACTTGGTCCTCCTGGATGCACAAGACACATGAGCGCCTTCTTGCTGCACTACCTACAACATGACCCTCGGATTGTACGAATTCAAAGTAATCCTGAATACTGGGTTGCCACACTGTTAGATCCCCGGTACAAGACAAAATTTGGCGAAATAATTCCTGCCATAGAAATGGACGCACGTATACAGGAGTAGCTTCGTCGTTTGGCTTAACTCAGTGGTCCACCTCTGCCACCCACAAAGATGGACACACACTAGACCTTATCTTCACCCGCCTCTGTCCCCTTTCTGACTTCACAATTTCCCCCCTCCCCCTATCTGACCACCATCTTCTGACCTTTTCAGCCCTGTCCTCCTCACCTACCCCCCCTGTCCAGCACCTAGCACATCCCCGCAGAAACCTTGCACACCTCAACATGCACACCCTCGCCGACTCTATCCTCCCACTGTCCTCCATATCGTCCCTCCACGACACAGACAGCGCCACCACTTTCTACAACACCACCCTCACATCAGCTATTGATTCAGTCGCTCCCCTTGTGCATGGCAGAGTGAGACGAATCAATAGACAGCCCTGGCACAACAGCCTCACTAAAAAACTTCGGCAAAGGTCTAGGGCTGCAGAGCGGCGGTGGAAGAAAACGCACTCCCAGGAAGACTTCACCACATTCAAAAATGCAATTCACACATTTCGCTCAGTCCTCACCTCCGCTAAACACGATTACTTCAGAAACCTCATATCCTCTCTAACACACAAACCCAAACAGTTATTCAACACTTTCAACTCCCTCCTTCGCCCACCACTGCCCCCTCCAACCTCCCTCATTTCTGCAGAAGACTTTGCCACCTATTTCCAAGAAAAAAATCGACCTAATAAGGCAAGTCTTCTCTGCTCAGCCACCACAACCCCTTCATGTAGCTGACCACTGCCCCTCTCCCATAAACTTCCTCCCCACCATCACCGAAGGAGAGCTTGCACGTCTTCTCTCAAAAGCGCACCTCACCACCTGCGCACTTGACCCCATGCCATCCCACCTCCTTCCCAACCTCACCACCATCCTTACTCCAGCCTTAACCCACCTTTTCAACCTATCTTTAACGACTGGAACCTTCCCCTCTGCCTTTAAACATGCAACAGTCACACCTATCCTAAAGAAACCTTCCCTCGATCCAACCTCTACTACCAGCTATCGCCCCATATCACTACTCCCACTTGCCTCAAAACTCCTGGAACAGCATGTCCATGCTGAACTTTCCTCCCACCTCTCCTCTAACGCTCTCTTTGACAACCTACAGTCCGGCTTCCGTCCACATCACTCTACCGAAACTGCCCTGACTAAAATCACAAATGACTTGCTTACTGCCAAAGCGAACAAGCACTTCTCTATACTCCTACTCCTAGACCTGTCCTCAGCCTTCGATACCGTTGACCACTCCCTCCTATTACAGACCCTCTCTTCCCTTGGTGTCAGAGATCTTGCCCTCTCTTGGATCTCTTCATACCTCTCAAATCGCACTTTCAGTGTCTCCCACTCTCACACAACCTCTTCATCCCACCATCTCTCTGTTGGCGTCCCTCAAGGCTCTGTCCTAGGACCCCTACTTTTCTCTATCTACACATTTGGCCTAGGACAACTCATAAAGTCCCATGGCTTCCAATACCACCTATATGCCGACGACACCCAGATCTACCTCTCTGGCCCAGATGCCACATCTCTGCTGTCCAAAATCCCGAAATGTCTATCTGCTATATCCTCCTTCTTCTCCTCTCGCTTCCTAAAGCTCAATGTGGCCAAAACTGAACTAATCATCTTTCCTCCGTCTCACCTACACTCTCCACCTGATCTATCTATTACAATAAATAACACCACGCTCTCGCCAGTACCCAAAGTTCGCTGCCTCGGAGTGACCTTTGACTCTGCCTTATCCTTCATACCACACATCCAGTCCCTCACCACCTCCTGCCATCTTCAACTCAAAAATATTTCCAGAATCCGCCCTTTCCTCAATTTGCAATCTACTAAAATGCTAGTGCATGCCCTCATAATCTCCCGCCTCGACTACTGTAACATCCTCCTCTGTGGCCTCCCTGCCAACACGCTCGCCCCTCTCCAGTCCATCCTTAACTCTGCTGCCCGACTTATCCACCTCTCTCCTCAATACCACCCCGCTTCTCCCCTCTGCATGTCCCTCCACTGGCTTCCAATCTTCCACCGTATCCAATTCAAACTTCTAACACTGACCTACAAAGCTGTGCATAATCTTTCCCCTCCGTACATCTCCGAACTACTCTCCCACTACACTCCAACACGTCACCTCCGGTCCTCCCAAGATCTCCTCCTCTCCTCCTCTCTCATTCGCTCCTCACGCAACCGACTCCAAGACTTCTCCCGAGCATCCCCAGTCTCCTGGAACTCGCTGCCTCAACACGTCAGACTATCCCCTACCCTTGCAAACTTCAAACGGAACCTGAAAACTCATCTGTTCAGAAATGCCTACAATCTACAATGAACTCGCTGCCGCCCGACCACCGTGCGGAGCTGCCGCCCGACCACCGTGCGGAGCTGCCGCCCGACCACCGTGCGGAGCCGCCGCCTGACCTACACCCCACCTATTGTCTCCTCCCCATAATCCTATAGAATGTAAGCCCGCAAGGGTAGGGCCCTCTTCCCTCTGTACTAGTCTGTCTACTGTAACTTGTATACGTATTTTGTATGTAACCCCCTTCTCATGTACAGCACCATGGAATTAATGGTGCTCTATAAATAAATAATAATAATAATAATAATCTGCAGAATGTGGTACGCAATCTTAGATCTGCTTTTCCACTAAACACCAGTGCTGCACAGAGTGAATCTCAACGCTTTGTTATGGATAGGAGGAAATGGTCTTTTACTTGTCCACATCTGAGGGACCGAGGGCTGGCTGCTGTGCTGAGATGGCGTTGAGTACGGTGTCCCTGCAGAGTTGCACTTTTGGTCATATACCAAAATGAGTTGAAAAAGGACAGATGCTGGTGGAAAGGGGAACAGGTGTGTTGGAAAGGGGAAAAAAGTTTTGGTCCGTGGATTTGGTGGTTAAGCAACAGTAACATTTGCTGAAGAAACACCATCTGTTACAGTGGGACTGGCAGATTTGGATAAGGTGGTATATACTATGTTACCGCTATATAACGAAAATTAATAAGAAAAGAAAGAGAAAGGTATATATTCCCATAAGCAGTCAGTGTCCACCGTGCTCCCAGTTGGAAAAGGAGAGGTTGGCAACTGGAAGGTTTGGTGGAGGATACAGAGCTGTGTGGCTATGAAATTAATAGTAGCCTGAACCGAGTTAGACGCCATTCGGATCTGGAGACTGTGAGCCCTGTTAGCGTCACAGGGTCCACATGCCCACCCAGCCCAGGAACTCCCTGTTAACAACACAGGGGCCATTGAGTACGCTGACCGTGTGCGTAGGGGCCACACCTGTGGACAGCAGGCGCATCAGCAGCAGCAGGCCTGTTAATGCCACTGGGCTGCACAAGCAGGACTGGTAGGACAGGAGCTGGTCTTAACCGTTCTGCGTTACCAACTGTGGTGGTGGCCTGCATCGACACCCTATCCCTGCCTACCTCTGGCCTAAAGCCGCATTGGGTTCAACACATGGAGGTGTGCTCTTTCGGAGCATAATAGAAGACTGCGCACCTCCTTGTTGGCTCCAGCCCCTTTTATAACCTGGGTTCGCCCGAAACCAGGGTGAACCACAATGCACCTCCTGGAGACAAAAGTAGAGTGACACGTCATGAGTGGCATACTAGCGTCCTATTTGGAACCGCAACTTCAATGATGACCTCATGGCTGCCATAACCCAAACACCTCACCAGTCATCGTCTGACCATCAATAATGCAGTGACAAGTCATAGGGGTGGGCCTCTGCAAGCCATTTGGGAGGACACCTGATGCCCTGTGGTCTATATGGGACCCCCACATCAGGGGCAGGGCCAAAGAGTTCATTACCGGACCTAGTCTCTGATGCAGTAAGTGCCTGAGCATGCTCAGTAGCATGAAATACAGTCTCTGAAAAAAGACTATCAGCTTTAGCATGGTGTCTAGGCACAAAACAGGACTTAGACCCGGCACGGAATGCAAGTACCTGTGCAAAGAGGCTTTTGACACTTAGTGTGGGAGCATGCGCTGTATCCCGAAATGAAGACTTAGTGTCAGGAATGGCACAGTCAGGCTGAGCATACTCACTAGGCGAAACACTGTAGTTAGGCTGCAGCTGGGGTAAATCGGCACACGCATGCGCACTAGCTGCCTCTCCACACTTAGACGTGGAGGAGAAATTGCTCTTCGGGTGTGAACTTGGAGATGCTGTCTATGAACAGAAGGAAAAGCTAAAGGAAGCCTCACTTTCTATCCCTCCGAATTATCAAATGCAGCAATGAATTCCCTGAGTTTGCTATAACATTAGCGTAGCAAAATGTGCATGAGGGTGTCATGTAGAGGTGCTAGAAATAGCTTGGCACCAGTGGGGCACTAATGGAATACAACAGCCAGTTCTATGATGCCACTAAATGGCAGTATTTTTTGCTATCATTATAGCTTATTAAAAACAGAGCAGGAGGGTGTCATGCACAGGTGCTAGAAATAGCTTGGCACCAGTGGGGCACTAATGGAATACAACAGCCAGTTCTATGATGCCACTAAATGGCAGTATTTTTTGCTATCATTATAGCTTATTAAAAACAGAGCAGGAGGGTGTCATGTAGAGGTGCTAGAAATAGCTTGGCACCAGTGGGGCACTAATGGAATACAACAGCCAGTTCTATGATGCCACTAAATGGCAGTATTTTTTGCTATCATTATAGCTTATTAAAAACAGAGCAGGAGGGGGTCATGCACAGGTGCTAGAAATAGCTTGGCACCAGTGGGGCACTAATGGAATACAACAGCCAGTTCTATGATGCCACTAAATGGCAGTATTTTTTGCTATCATTATAGCTTATTAAAAACAGAGCAGGAGGGTGTCATGCACAGGTGCTAGAAATAGCTTGGCACCAGTAGGGCACTAATGGAATACAACAGCCAGTTCTATGATGCCACTAAATGGCAGTATTTTTTGCTATCATTATAGCTTATTAAAAACAGAGCAGGAGGGTGTCATGCACAGGTGCTAGAAATAGCTTGGCACCAGTGGGGCACTAATGGAATACAACAGCCAGTTCTATGATGCCACTAAATGGCAGTATTTTTTGCTATCATTATAGCTCATTAAAAACAGAGCAGGAGGGTGTCATGCAGAGGTGCTGCACATAGATTTGCACCAGTGGGGCACTAATGGAGTACAACAGCCACTTCTTGTATGCCACTAGGTACACTGAGTGTTTGCTAGTATAATGGCTTAGTAACAATGAGTTTGAGTGTGCAATGCAGGCAGACGTGCTGCAAATATCTTTCCACTAGTGTGACTAGACAAAAGTCCAATAGCCATGTTTAGGATGCCACTAGGTACACTGACTGTTTGCTAGTATAATGGCTTAGTTAAAAAGAGTTTGAGTGTGCAATGCAGGCAGACGTGCTGCAAATATCTTTCCACTAGTGTGACTAGACAAAAGTACAATAGCCACGTTTAGGATGCCACTAGGTACACTGACTGTTTGCTAGTATAATGGCTTAGTTAAAAAGAGTTTGAGTGTGCAATGCAGGCAGACGTGCTGCAAATATCTTTGCACTAGTGTGACTAGACAAAAGTCCAATAGCTACGTTTAGGATGCCACTAGGTACACTGAGTGTTTGCTAGTATAATGGCTTAGTTATAATGAGTTGGAGTGTGCAGAGGACAGGAGGGTACAGTGCCAGGATTGTGGGGCTCTGGGTAGAGGAATGGAAGCCTGCCTTTCTATTCCCTCCTAATGGGGAAATGCAGCGACGAAATCCCTGACCTTTGCTACACAGACGCTGTCTCTGTTTTCAGGACCTGTCACCTATGGCTCTGACCCTGCCGGTACGAGCCCTTAAAAGGACTGATAGAAAGTGCTCTCCCTAAGCTGTCCAGCGCTGTGTATGGAGCGCATACAGCAGTATCGGCGATAGGACAAAGGACGGAGCTGCGCCAGTGATGTCTGACACCAAGGACGCAGAAGAGAAAATGGCGTCCGGACGGGCAGATACTCGTTTTTATAATGCAGGGACATGTGACATGGACATCCTATCACACATGCCGTTGCTTCTCTGGCTAAAAGTCCACTTAGCTGTGTGTGTGTCTGGGATTGGCTGACATGCTGGCCCGCCCCACAAGACGCGCGCGCTTAGGGAGGGAAGACAAGGAAAAAAAAAAAAAAATGGCGATCGCCATTATACAAGCAGCAGTGATCTGAAGGCGCTGTTCCCGCACACTATACACTGAAATGTCATAATAGTGTGAGTCACAGAGTGACTTACACTATTACAGCGGAAAGCCAGCTAGGAATTAGCTGTTTTTTTGCTGCTAGAACCGTTCTCGAACGTTTCTAGAACTATCGAGCTTTTGCAAAAAGCTCGAGTTCTAGTTCGATCTAGAACAGGCCCCAAAATCACTTGAGCCTAGAACTGGAGAACCT
The DNA here is from genome assembly GCF_048569485.1 of Anomaloglossus baeobatrachus. Taxonomy (NCBI): domain Eukaryota; kingdom Metazoa; phylum Chordata; class Amphibia; order Anura; family Aromobatidae; genus Anomaloglossus; species Anomaloglossus baeobatrachus. The sequence goes on along the minus strand of NC_134360.1, from coordinate 171,196,670 downwards.
CGAACCGCGCTCAACTCTACCCATAGGAAACAATGGGAGGCAATCACAAACACATAAAAACACATTTTAAATGTACACATAGAGTTAATAAACATTGCCATAACACTTACCTGTCCCCGTGATCGGTCCTGCACTTTGTCTCCTGCCGCTATTCCATCCGATGATCGCTGAATCTTCCCGGTAACCAGCACTGCCAGCAGTGATGCAGGACCTATCGTGACGTCAAAATAGCCATGTGACCAGTCACGTGTCTATTATCTTATTGGCTACAGACTGGTCACATGACTATGACGCCGACATGCTTAGGACCTGTCATTGCATCTCTCTGTTACGCTCCAGTGATCCCACCAGCAACCTGACCTGGCAGGGATCGCTGGAGCGTCGCTACACGGGTTGGTGAGCTGTCACACAGGCAGATCTCACCAGCAACCAGTGACCAGCCCCCAGCCAGCAGCGACGCGTGGAAGCGATGCTGTGCTTGGTAAGGTAAATATCGGGTAACCAACCCGATATTTACCTTGGTTATCAGCGCACACCGCTTAGCGCTGGCTCCCTGCACTCCTAGCCAGAGTACACATCAAGTTAATTTTACCCAATCTGTAGTCTGGCTATGTGTCTGACAACGTGACAGCGGCGGACGCTGGTAACGAAGGTAAACATCGGGTAACCAAGGAAAGGGCTTCTTGGTTACCCGATGTTTACTGTAGTTACCAGCGTCCGCAGAAGCTGGCTCCTGACCGGTGACACAGCCAGTCAATAACCGAGATCACCGTTGCCATAGCAACGCGCTTGGTAGCGGTGACGGGGAAGTCCCGCTTCCAGCACGCAGCGGCACCGGAATCACGTGATCGGAGCACCGTTGCTATGGCAACCCGTGCCACCGCTTAGAGCCGGGAGCCTGTGGTCACTCTCACAGAGTGATTTCTGCACGGAGCACAGCGTCCTTTCTCCCATGCACTGCTGTCTGATGTAGCAGAGCTGCATGTGTTGAAGGAGAAAGAAGACAGAAGAGCAGGATCGTGGAGGGATGACAGGGGGTAATAAAGATGGAGTCTCTAAGTGTGTCTGTGTATTTATTTCTATTAAAGCATTTTTTCTCTGTGTGTTTTTTTTTTTAACCCTTTATTCGAGATTCTTAATGGCTGGGTCAAACGTGCTTGACATTAAGAATCTCTAGCTTAATACTAGCTAGTAAAACATAGCTAGTATTAACTCATTATTACCCAGCAAGCCACCCGGCTTCAGGGCTGCTGGAAGAGTTGAATACAGCGCTAGAAGATAGCGATTCTATGAAAGCACCATTTTCTGGGGCGGCTGCAGACTGCAATTCGCAGCAGAGGGGCCCAGAAACCTGGGGCTAACCTGTGCTGCGGATCCAATCCCCAGCTGCCTAGTTGTACCCGGCTGGACACAAAAATGGGGAAAAGCCACGTCGTTTTTTTTTTTAATTATTTCATGAAATTCATGAAATAATTAAAAAAAGGGCTTCCCTGTATTTTTAGTTCACAGCCGGGTACAAATAGGCAGCTGGGGGTTGGGGGCAGCCCGTACCTGCCTGCTGTACCTGGCTAGCATACAAAAATATGGCGAAGCCCACGTCATTTTATTTTTTAGTTTTTTGGCAAAAAAAAATGCTTCTCTGGATTTTCCATTGCCAGTGAAGGTAACACCAAGCAGTGGGGGTTAGCAGCCAGTAGCTGCTCGGAATACCCTCAGCTAGCAATACAAAAAAATGCAGCGGGAGCCCATATATATTTTTATTAAGTATTTATTTAAATAACTAAAAAATAAAAAATGGCTTCCCTGTATTTTGATTGCCTGACATGACAGTGCTGTAAAAAGAAATCATTAAAAAAATGACATAGCACTCCGCGATATTTTTGATTCTCAGCGCAGATAAAGCAGACAGCTTCGGGTTGCCACCCCCATCTGACTGGTGTTACCTTGGCTGGCAATCAAAATACAGGGAAGCCCATTAATTTTTTTTATTTAAAAAAATAGTTTAAAAAACAATGACATGGGGTCTCCCCATTTTTGATAGCCAGCTAGGGTAAAGCAGAAGGCTGTAGGCTGAAAACCACAGCTGGCAGCTTTATCATGGTTGGGGATCCAATGTGGAGGTCACTCCAGGCTCTTTTTTTATAATTATTTTATAAATATTAATAATTACAAAAAAAGTAGGGTCGCCCCCAAATTGGATCACCAGCCAAGGTAAAGCGGTCAGTTGTGGTCTGGTATTCTCAGGGTGGGAAGGTCCATAGTTATTGGCCATTCACAGCCTAAAAATAGCAGGCCGCAGGTGCCCCAGAATTGGCGCATCCAGTAGATGCGCCAATCCTGGCGCTTCACCCCAGCTCATCCCGTGCCCTGGGGCAGTGGCAAATGGGGTAATAAATGGGGTTGATACTAGCTGTAAAGTCACCTGACATCAAGCCCAGCAGTTTGTGATGTCATGGCGTCTATCAGAAACCCGACATCACAAACTGTCAGTACTAACAAAACAAATAGACGAAAAAAAATGTATTTGAAAAAACACTCCCCAAACCATTCCCTCTTTCACCAATTTATTGTAAGGAAAAAAAATAAAGGGGTCGCACGATGACTCGGGACCGTCTAGAACAGGGATGGCGAACCTATGGCACGCGTGCCACATTGGGCACGCAGAGCCCTTTGTGTTGGCACGCGCGCTGTCACCACACTGAGCCACGTTGAACTGCCGATGTGATCGCGCCAGCAGTTCCACGTGGTGTTTAGCAGAGGAGACATTTCTCCTCGCTCTGACACTCCTCCTCTCCTGGGCTGCAGGCCTGTTGCCTAGGAGACGGAGCAGCGTCACTCAGTAGGCGGCGCCGGTGTCTTGTGGCCGTGGTGGAGCTGCTGCTGGAAGGTGAGGTTTTTTTTGTTTATTTTTTAAGCTGTGTGCGGCTGTGCCAAGGTGTGGGGACAGTGCCAGCACGGGGGAAACATGGGAGCACGGGGCATGGAGAGCACGGGGAATGGAGCGCATGGGGAATATAAACAGAGCACGGGGCATGGAGAGTAGGGGGTATATAAACAGAGCACGGGGCATGGAGAGCACGGGGAATGGAGCGCATGGGGAATATAAACAGAGCACGGGGCATGGAGAGCAGGGGGTATATAAACAGAGCACAGGGCATGGAGAGCACGGGGTATATAAACAGAGCACGGGGCATGGAGAGCACGGGCATGGAGAGCACGGGGCATGGAGAGCACGGGGCATGGAGAGCACGGGGCATGGAGAGCACGGGGTATATATACAGAGCACGGGGCATGGAGAGCACGGGGTATATATACAGAGCACGGGGCATGGAGAGCACGGGGTATATATACAGAGCACGGGGCATGGAGAGCAGGGGGTATATATACAGAGCATGGGGCATGGAGAGCATGGGGCATGGAGAGCACGGGGCATGGAGAGCACGGGGCATGGAGAGCAGGGGGTATATATACAGAGTACGGGGCATGGAGAGCAGGGGGTATATATACAGAGCACGGGGCATGGAGAGCAGGGGGTATATATACAGAGTACGGGGCATGGAGAGCAGGGGGTATATATACAGAGCACAGAGCATGGAGAGCAGGGGGTATATATACAGATCACGGGGCATGGAGAGCACGGGGTATATATACAGAGCACGGGGCATGGAGAGCACGGGTTATATATACAGAGCACGGGGCATGGAGAGCACGGGGTATATATACAGAGCACGGGGCATGGAGAGCACGGGGTATATATACAGAGCACGGGGCATGGAGAGCACGGGGTATATATACAGAGCACGGGGCATGGAGAGCAGGGGGCATGGAGAGCACGGGGCATGGAGAGCACGGGGTATATATACAGAGCACGGGGCATGGAGAGCAGGGGGCATATAAACAGAGCACGGGGCATGGAGTGCACGGGGTATATATATGGAGCGCACGGGGCAAACATGGAGCGCACGGGGCAAACATGGAGCGCACGGGGCAAACATACGGAGCGCACGGGGCAAACATACGGAGCGCACGGGGCAAACATACGGAGCGCACGGGGCAAACATACGGAGCGCACGGGGCAAACATACAGAGCACGGGGCAAACATACAGAGCACGGGGCAAACATACAGAGCACGGGGCAAACATACAGAGCACGGGGCAAACATACAGAGCACGGGGAAAACATGGAGAGCACGGGGCAAACATGGAGAGCACGGGGCATACATGGAGAGCACGGGGCATACAGAGCACGGGGCAAACAAGGCTGCAAGGATGGGGGAAACGACTGCAGGGATGGGGGGGAAACAAGACTGCAAGCATGGGGGGGAAACAAGACTGCAAGGATGGGGGGAAACATGAGTGCAAGGATGGGGGGGAAATATGACTGCAAGGATGGGGGGGGGAAACATGACTGCAAGGATGAGGGAAAATAAGACTGCAAGGATGGGGTACATTTAGCAGGAAGGGGAACATGCCAGGAAGGGGTACATTTATCAGTATGGGGGATACATTTACCAGCATGAGGGGAAACATGCCAGGATAGGGGGAACATGAACATGCCAGGATGAGGAACATTTAGCAGGAAGGGTGACATTTACCAGGAAAGGGGACATTTACCAGGATAAGGGAACATGCCTGGATGAGGTACATTTACCAGGATGGGGTCATTTGACAGCATGGGGGAACATGCCAGGATGGGATACATTTACAATGATGGGGTACATTTACCAGGATAGGGTACATTTACCAGGATGGTTAATATGCTGGGATGGGGTATATTTGCCAGGACGGGGCCATGATGGGGACAAATATACCAGAATGTAGTAAATAAATATCAGGATGGGGGACATGTTTACCAGGAAGTGGCCAGGAAGGGGGACATAACTACACAATAAAGGGGGAGGGGAGCAACTCGTACGTCTTTATGGGATTTCAAGATATTCAGACATTGAAATGTAGATGTGGATTACAGGGTGACATCTGATTGCATTCCAGGCTAAAATCTCTGTCTAATATGCTGCAATTTTTTCCAGAAAGATCAATCCAACTGCTGTGTCTGGAAAGGGCAGAGGCTCAGCTTCAATGTGTGGTAAGCATGCATGAGCGTGATGCCGCCTGCTGGAGAGAAGAGAAGACGGCAAAGGAAAGGTTACAATCAATTATTTACATGATAGGATTGGTTGGCACTTCGGGAAAAAAAAATGGATTTAGGGCTACAGTTTGGGCACTCGGCCTGTAAAAGGTTCGCCATGACTGGTCTAGAATATGGGGGGACACGCTCAGGGAACGTATACCCCATTTTCTAGGAGTGCAGACCCTCCATGTGAGGAGTGTGGGTGCAATGAATCAGCACCCACTCTCCCCGGGTCCACAGCAGCAGAGTCCATGTTGTAACTGTTGCTACCAAAGCTGCAATGCCCTGCTCATGAGGTAACGGCATGCCTAATCAGGAGAACTATTCTACATTTCCAAATATTGGTATTTGCTGATATTATTGCTATTCCACCTACTATATATTGGAGATAGGATCTTGGAGATGGAATACCCCTTTAAGTCCAGTTATCCAGCTGAAGGAATACTAAACAACAGAGCTCGCTATTTAGACATGTTTTCTTGTGGCGTATAACTATGTTCCTTACCTCATGAGCAGGGCATTGCAGTAGCTTACAGATGCATGGTTACCACCACTACAGGTGTCTGAACACAGGAACTTGAGCTGACAGCTGCTCTGTGCATGCGGCAGCGTCTATTGTGATGCAGGGGGCCGCGGGGGGATCAACGCTGCACAGGTACCGTGGGACACCGGGGAACACCGGTGGGGTTATAGGGGGTGACCTGGCAGGGCCTGGGGAGGAGTTCTCTGTCACATGTGTCATGGCACATGCGACAGAAATCAGAGGAGTAGGGTGATTGCGGCCGGCGCGCTGCTGTGCGCGCGGCCATCTTGGATTTTCCGGGAAAGGGTCGGGGGGGGGGGGCACTTTGGCGACACCGGGGGACCGGGGAGGAGATTTATCTCCCATCTGACATGTTTGTTCATGCCAGATGGGAGATAAATAATTTTTTACCGCCGCTGTCATTTACTGTAACGTGATCACCGGTATCACCGGTATACGGTGTATACCGGTGATCACGTGAGCGGGAACCGGACAAACCGACCTGAATCATGATCTCCAGGGTTTCAGCTACACCCTGAAACCCCGGAGATTTTCTGACACTGGGGGGCGCTATTCACCTATTTCTGCCTGCTGTTTATAAACCGCAGATTAGAATAAGGCTACATTCACACGACCGATCCGTTTTTGCGGTTTGCAAAAAACGGTCCGTTTTTTTCACGGGTGCATCCGTGTGGCATCAGTTTCCGTTCCGTATTGTTAGGTCCAGGTGGTGGATCCACTGGGCCGTGCACCCCACTGGAGGCCTGGGTGCATGGTAGCCGGAGCATTAGCATGGCAGGGACTGCATACCACAGGGGACGGGTAGAACAGTCACTGGGGCTTCAGAGTTCCTGGAGACAGTGCAGGAATCCGGCACAGGTGCCGGGTAGGAATGTCAGGCAATAGTATGATCACAGGACACGGCACAAGGGGGACCTGAGCACCTAGCTTTCAAGACAAGGCTTACAAGACACGTTGATCAGGCCCCGCCCACATGGCAAGGCCAGTCTTATATATCCAGCACAGCCTGATGTCATATCCTGCTGCAGCAGTGCTGGGCCCATAAGACCAGGTGGGTGGGCGCGGCCCGACCCTATACAGAAGCATGAGTCAGACACATGAGACTGGGGACAGGACAAAGGAAAGCACGAGCGGGAGCGGCAGCCATGACCGGTGGACACGTGGACCGGATCAGTGTGTAAGGAGCGGTGCTGTGCAGGTGCGACCGGATCAGTGGGTAAGGAGCGGTGCCGAGGCATCGGGAGCGTGACACATATACGGTCCGTATGTCATCTGTTTGTCATCCGTGTGCCTTCCGTTTTTTTGGCGTACTGCCAAAAAACTGAAGGAGGGAAAATACATAAATTTACCCAGGATCCATAGCTTCATCCTACATGAGGCGGTCACATGTTCACTCCAGTGCCATTTTCTACTGCTTTTCACAGCGTAGAGCGCTCTGGTGATTTTCTTGTGCTTGTGCACTTCATATCAGTCTTTTCTGTCATTATAATGGCAGAAAGACACATAATGTCCCACTCTCCTGCATTTTGTAATTTTGCACCCTTTGGTGTTTTTCAAGTGGCACTAAGGGGTGCTTAGCCTTGTATTTACCAAAATAAATAAATAAATTAAAAAAAAAAAAATGACGTGGGGTTCCCCCTATTTTTGTAGCCAGCTAGGGAAAAGCAGACGGCTGCAGCCTGCAGACCACAGCTGGCAACTTCACCTTGGCTGGTAATCCAAAACTGTTATTTTAAATTAAATAAATAATTAAAAAAAAAAAAAAAACACGTAGGGGTCCCCACAAAATTGGACCACCAGCCAAGGTAAAGCAGACAGCTGGGGTCTGATATTCTCAGACTAGGGAGGTCCACTGTTATTGGACACTCCCCAGCCTAAAAATAGCAGGCCGCAGCCGCCCCAGAAGTGGCGCATCCATTAGATGCGCCAATCCTGGAGCTTCGCCCCAGCTCATCCCTTGCCCTAGTGCGGTGGCAAACAGGGTAATATATGGGGTTAATACCAGATGTGTAATGTCACCTGGCATCAAGCCCTGGGGTTGGTGAGGTCAGGCGTCTATCAGATACCCGACATCACCAACCCAGTCAGTAATAGAAAAAAAAAAAGACAACAAACACATTTTAGTTTGAAAAAACACTGCCCAACACATTGCCTCTTTCACGAATTTATTAGAAAGGAAAACAAATCCAGGTCTGCTGTAATCCAAGCAGTTCCCATGACGATCCGTACCATAGTCACTGTCCCAGTCAATGAAGAACAGAATATTCCCCATTGGCTGGGAGAGCAATGCAGTGACCTGAGCTAACATCAGAAGGTCAGCCCAGGACACTGCAGGGCATGACAAGTGCTGCTGTCAGGAGCGAAGTACATTACCTGCGCTGATCTCCTGCACTGCTGATACTGCACACTGACTTCAATCACCTTCACAGCCAAGTATCGCGAGCAGCCCGTGACGTCACCGCTAGTGATAGTCTCGGACCGCAGTGACAGATGTGAAGCGGCAGCCATTGAGGACAGTGTCAGCCCTGAGGTCGGGAAGGCAGGACTTCATCACCGCAGGTAAGCCGAGCGGGGCCATGTGTGCGGTGCGAGGTGGGCGGAGCCTAGCGAGGTAATGGGTGTGAGGTGGGCGGAGCCTAGCGAGGTAATGTGTGCGGTGCGAGGTGGGCGGAGCCTAGCGGGGCTATGTGTTCGGTGCGAGTTGGGCATAGCCTAGCGGGGCTATGTGTGTGGTGTGAGGTGGGCGGAGCCTAGCGGGGTAATGTGTGCGGGTGCGAGGTGGGCAGAGCCTAGCGAGGTAATGTGTGCAGGTGCGAGGTTGGCGGAGCCTAGTGGGGCTGTGTGTGTGGTGCGAGGTGGGTGGAGCGTAGCGGGGTAATGTGTGCGTGTGCGAGGTGGGCGGAGCCTAGCGGGGCTATGTGTGCGGTGCGAGGTTGGCGGAGCCTAGCGGTGCTATGTGTGCGGTGTCAGGTGGGCGGAGCCTAGCGGGGTAATGTGTGCGGGTGCGAGGTGGGCAGAGCCTAGCGGGTTAATGTGTGCGGGTGCGAGGTGAGCAGAGCCAAGCGGGGCCATGGGTGTGGTGCAAGGTGGGCGGAGCCTAGTGAGGTAATGTGTTCGGTGCGAGGTGGGCGGAGCCTAGCGGGGTAATGTGTGCGGTGCGAGTTGGGCGGAGCCTAGCAGGGTAATGTGTGCGGGTGTGAGGTGGGCGGAGCCTAGCGGGGCTATGTGTGCGGTGCGAGGTGGGCAGAGCCTAGCGGGGTAATGTGTGCGGTGCGAGGTGGGCGGAGCCTAGCAGGGCTATGTGTTCGGTGCGAGGTGGGCGTAGCCTAGCGGGGCTATGTGTGCGGGTGCGAGGTGGGTGGAGCCTAGCGAGGTAATGTGTGCGGGTGCGAGATGGGCAGAACCTAGCGAGGTAATGTGTGCGGTGCGAGGTGAGCGGAGCCTAGTGGGGCTATGTGTGCGGGTGCGAGGTGGGCGGAGCCTAGCTGGGTAATGTGTGCGGGTGCGAGGTGGGCGGAGCCAAGCGTGCGGTGCGAGGTGTGCGGAGCCTAGCGGGGCCATGTGGTGCTGAGGACGTCAGTGCCGGGGACTGCATGGCTGGGGACAGGTGAGGGTGTGTGTGTGTGTGTGTGTGTGTGTGTGTGTGTGTGTGTGTGTGCACACATGCCGCGTGCAGGAGGGGGCAGAGCCTAGCGGGGAAGTGTCAGCTCCCTGCACGCGTAACCAGGGTAAATATCGGGTTACTAACCAAAACGCTTTACTTGGATACCCGATGTTTATCTTGGTTACCAGCTTCTGGCAGGCTGCCAGCAATGGCTCCCTGCACGCTGTAGCTGTAAAAAGCCACGCTTTTGCTGCTAGAACCGTTCTCGAACGTAACTCGACCTACAGTTCGTCTTTAAAAAATGAAGTATTTCAATTATTTCGGCATTTTTATTGTGTTTTCTTTCCCTACTTAGAGCAATAAGACTGAGGAGTGCAAAAAATAAAAAAAAACCTACATGTTACTATTTCTTCTTATGATTTGACTTAAAACAGACTTGAAGAATGCACAAGAAACCTGCTTTATGATCGTGAAGTATTAGGTCATATTCAGAAACCATTTTAACGCATATAGCGATCTCCAATTTTTGGGGAAAAACAAACAAAAATCAAACAGCTAGAACAGTGTGTGAACATATCCTTATGGTAAACTCCTTCCACTGTTATAGGGTGGTTTCACATAGTCTACACCATCTGGGAGTCCTCCTTCAGTAGGCGTGTAAACCTGGAAATGGTGTACGACAGAGGGAGTGTGAGGGAAGTGTTTGTTCCAAACAACTATTTTTTCCTGCATGTGTTTTTTAACTTTTATACTTACAGGGTTAGTAATGGGGGATGTCTGATATATGCCTATTCATTACTAACCCCTGTACTTGATTCTATCTGTCAATTCATAGCTGACATTAACCTCTAAGTATTACCCTGATTGACACCGCACAAGGGCAATGAGGAAGAGCTGGGCACAGCTCCAGAATTGGTGCATCTAATGGATATGCTAATTCTGGGGTGGCTGCGGGTTCCTATTTTTAGGCTGGGAGGGGCCAAATAACCTTTGGCCTTCCCACCCTGATAATACCAGCTCCCAGCTGTCTACTTTGTCTTGGCTGGTTATTCAAAATAGGGCATAGCCAATGCCATTTACATTATTTATTTACATAATTATAATAATTCCTTGTAGTCCTCTTTATTTTCGATAAACAGCCAAGGTAAAGCCGACAGCTGAGGGTTGCAGCCCACAGTTGTCAGCTTTAACTGGGCTGGTTATCAAACATAGAGAGGGAGCACTTGTCATTTTATTTTTTATTGTCTATCCACACTTATTTGCAGGGCAATTGCCCCCATTTTGATTCCTTTTGCAACCCCCTAGCCCTTACTACTACAATTTTACAGCACATAAGTTTGGGTATCTAATGACTTATATGGGGTTTGGGATCTGAGATCAAGTCTGGGGTCCACAGATCTGCACATCCCTAGTAACTGGGTGTAAATATTTATTATTTAGACTTTTCGTCTGCACCAATACAAGTATGCACCATATAAGTATGATGCATTGAATTAAGCCAGAATTGAGTCGGAAGTGACCGGAAGGTAACTGCATACATAGTCACTGTAAACAATGTTTGTGTTTTTCTTTACTTTCACCCCTATAATACTTCACTTTTTACTGCCCCCTCTGATCCCTAAACCCAGTAATGATTCATCTCTCCCTCTATCCTCCCCACCCATCTCACCTTCCCCTCAGAGATTTTCCTCCACATTTCACCCTGTCTCTCCAGACACACACGTCCATCTCATGGCCTCTCCTGCTCCCACCTTCTAACACTCTCACTGCTTCTCCTCACTGCTGGGGATATTGCTTCAAATCCTGGTCCTCCTCACCACATCCATATTGTCACTTCAAACCCTCATCCACAACCTATCACTAATTTCCGCAACCTCACAAACCTCATACCCATCCACCCAGCCCCCGCTCCCCCAGTCCCACTAACAGGAGCTCCATGGAACGCTCACTCTGTCTGCAACAAACTATCCTACATTCGTGATCTTTTCATCACTAATAAACTTTCTATTCTTGGCATCACAGAAACTTTGCTCACCCCCTCTGACACAGCCTCTCCTGCTGCACTTTCTTATGGCGGTCTCCAACTCTCTCACACCCCCCGCCCCAGTAACAAGCATTGTGGAGGAGTTGGTTTGCTCCTGTCCGACCAATGCTCCTTTACACCAATTCCACTACCACCCTCTGTTACTCTCCCCTCTTTTGAGGTGCACTCCGTACGCATCTATGCTCCCTCCAACCTTCAACTGGCTGTCATTTACCGCCCTCCAGGGCCAGCCACTGTCTTTTTTGATCATTTCACCACCTGGCTACTACACTTCCTTTCCACTGACATCCCCACCATCATTATGGGTGATTTCAATATCCCCATTGACACTTCCCACTCATCTGTCTCCAAACTTCTAACACTCGCTTCCTCCTTCGGCCTCACCCAATGGTCTTCTGCAGCTACTCACAAAGATGGCCACACGCTGGACCTCATCTTCACTCACCTCTGTTCCCCATCTAACCTCTCTAACTCACCTCTTCCCCTGTCTGACCACAACCTACTCACATTCTCTTCCCTCTCTTCTCCAAGTACGCAACCCCCCCTCCACAAACTTTCACATCCTCGCAGAAATATCAAACACCTTGATTTACACGCACTTTCACAGTCCCTTCTCCCTCTCACAGACATTGCTTTTTTACACGATACAGATGCTGCTGCAACTTTATACAACACTTCAATCTCTGCAGCTCTCGAAACAGCTGCCCCCCTCACTCACACCAAAACCCGCACAATCAACAGGCAACCCTGGCACACGAGTCAGACTAAACAACTGAGACGGGCTTCCAGAAATGCTGAGCACAGATGGAAGAAGTCTCATTCCACTGAGCACTTCATTGCATATAAAGAGTCCCTCACTACCTTCAAGTCCACACTCACTGCTGCAAATCAAATCTACTTCTCATCCCTCATATCCTCTCTCTCTCAACCCTAAACAGCAATTCAACACTTTCAATTCTCTCCTCCATCCTCCAGCACCACCTCCCTCTCCTCTCATCTCAGCTGAAGACTTTGCCTCTTTCTTCAAGCAGAAGATTGACAACATTAGAGCAAGCTTTGGCCCACAATCACCACGGCCCCTCATCATCGCTACTCAGTTCTCGTCCTCCAAATCCTGTTTCTCCACCATGACAGAAAACAATCTTTCCACTCTACTCTCAAGATCACATCTAACCACTTGTGCACTTGACCCTCTCCCATCGCACCTCATCCCCAACATAACTGAAGTCCTCATCCCAGCCCTAACCCATCTCTTCAACCTATCACTAACAAGTGGTGTATTCCCCTCATACTTTAAACATGCCTCCATTACACCCATCCTCAAAAAGCCCTCCCTTGACCCATCCTCTGTGTCAAACTATCGCCCCATATCCCTTCTCCCCTATGCCTCAAAACTACTGGAACAGCATGTCCATCTTGAATTGTCCTCATACCTCTCCTCCTGCTCCCTCTTTGACCGGCTACAATCTTGCTTCCGACCTCATCACTTTACTGAAACTGCCTTAACAAAAGTCACCAATGATCTACTAACCGCCAAAGCCAAGCGACACTACTCTGTCCTCCTCCTCCTGGACCTGTCCTCTGCCTTCGACATAGAAGACCATTCCCTCCCACTACAGATTCTCTCATCTCTGAGCATCACAGACTTGGCCCTATCTTGGATCTCCTCATACCCAACCGACTAAACTTTCAGCGTCTCCCATTCTCACACCACTTCCTCATCTTGCCCCCTATCTGTCGGTGTCCCCCAAGGCTCAGTTCTTGGACCCCTGCTGTTCTCCATCTACACCTTCGGCCTGGGACAGCTCATAGAGTCCCACGCCTTTCAGTATCATCTCTATGCTGATGATACGCAGATCTACCTCTCTGGACCTGACATTTCCTCTCTACTAACCAAAATTCAACAATGTCTGTCTGCTATTTCATCCTTCTTCTCTGCGCGATTCCTAAAGCTTAACATGGACAAAACAGAATTCATTGTCTTTCCTCCTCCTCACTCATCCCCTCCAAGAAGCCTTTCCATCAAACTTGATGGTTGCTCACTCTCCCCAGTCTTACAAGCTCGTTGTCTTGGAGTAACCCTCGACTCTGCTCTATCCTGCAAGCCACACATCCAAGCCCACTTCACCTCATGCAGACTACAACTCAAAAATATCTCCCGGATCCGTGCTTTCCTTAACCAAGAATCAGCAAAAACATTAGTGCATGCCCTAATCATCTCCCGCCTTGACTACTGCAACCTCCTGCTCTCTGGCCTCCCTTCCAACACTCTTGCACCCCTCCAATCTATCCAAACTCTGCGGCCCGCTTAATCCACCTCTCCCCTCGCTATTCCTCAGCCTCGCCACTCTGCCAATCCCTTCACTGGCCTCCCATCGCTCAACGACTCCAGTTCAAAACATTAACCATGACATACAAAGCCATCCACAACCTGTCTCCTCCTTACATCTGTGACCTAGTCTCCCGGTACTTACCCGCACGCAACCTCAGATCCTCACAAGATCTCCTTCTCTACTCCTCGCTTATCTCCTCTTCCCACAATCGCGTACAAGATTTCTCCCGTGCCTTCCCCATACTTTGGAATGCTCTACCTCAGCATACCAGACTCTCCCCTACTGTGGAAAGCTTCAAGAGGAACCTCAAGACCCATCTCTTCCAACAAACCAACAAGCCTACAACCTACAATAACCCTCAGTCCAGTACACCACTGTGCAACCAGCTCTGTCCTTACCTACAGTCATATGAAAAACTTGGTGCACCCCTATTAATGTTAACCTTTTTTCTTTATAACAATTTGGGTTTTTGCAACAGCTATTTCAGTTTCATATATCTAAAAACTGATGGACTGAGTAATATTTCTGGATTGAAATGAGGTTTATTGTACTAACAGAAAATGTGCAATCCGCATTTAAACAAAATTTGACCGGTGCAAAAGTATGGGCACCCTTATCAATTTCTTGATTTGAACACTCCTAACTACTTTTTACTGACTTACTAAAGCACTAAATTGGTTTTGTAACCTCATTGAGCTTTGAACTTCATAGGCAGGTGTATCCAATCATGAGAAAAGGTATTTAAGGTGGCCACTTGCAAGTTGCTCTCCTATTTGAATCTCCTATAAATAGTGGCATCATGGGCTCCTTAAAATAACTCTCAAATGATCTGAAAACAATGATTATTCAACATAATTATTCAGGGGAAGGATACAAAAAGTTGTCTCAGAGATTTAAACTGTCAGTTTCCACTGTGAGGAACATAGTAAGGAAATGGAAGAACACAGGTACAGTTCTTGTTAAGCCCAAAAGTGACAGGCCAAGAAAAATATCAGAAAGGCAGAGAAGAAGAATGGTGAGAACAGTCAAGGACAATCCACAGACCACCTTCAAAGACCTGCAGCATCATCTTGCTGCAGATGGTGTCAATGTGCATCGGTCAACAATACAGCGCACGTTGCACAAGGAGAAGCTGTATGGGAGAGTGATGCGAAAGAAGCTGTTTCTGCAAGCACGCCACAAACAGAGTCGCCTGAGGTATGCAAAAGCACATTTGGACAAGCTAGTTACATTTTGGAAGAAGGTCCTGTGGACTGATGAAACAAAGATTGAGTTGTTTGGTCATACAAAAAGGCGTTATGCATGGAGGCAAAAAAAAACCCACGGCATTCCAAGAAAAGCACTTGCTACCCACAGTAAAATTTGGTGGAGGTTCCATCATGCTTTGGGTCTGTGTGGCCAATGCCGGCACCGGGAATCTTGTTAAAGTTGAGGGTCGCATGGATTCAACTCAGTATCAGCAGATTCTTGACAATAATGTGCAAGAATCAGTGACGAAGTTGAAGTTACGCAGGGAATGGATATTTCAGCAAGACAATGATCCAAAACACTGCTCCAAATCTACTCAGGCATTCATGCAGAGGAACCATTACAATATTCTGAAATGGCCATCCCACTCCCCAGACCTGAATATCATTGAACATCTGTGGGATGATTTGAAGCGTGCTGTCCATGCTCGGCGACCATCAAACTTAAGTGAACTGGAATTGTTTTGTAAACAGGAATGGTCAAATATACCTTTATCCAGGATCCAGGAACTCATTAAAAGCTACAGGAAGCGACTAGAGGCTGTTATTTTTGCAAAAGGAGGATCTACAAAATATTAATGTCACTTTTATGTTGAGGTGCCCATACTTTTGCACTGGTCAAATTTTGTTTAAATGCGGATTGCACATTTTCTGTTAGTACAATAAACCTCATTTCAATCCAGAAATATTACTCAGTCCATCAGTTATTAGATATATGAAACTGAAATAGCTGTTGCAAAAACCCAAATTGTTATAAAGAAAAAAGGTTAACATTAATAGGGGTACCCAAACTTTTCCATATGACTGTATTGTACCATCACCCATTCCCTATAGACTGTGAGCCCTCTCGGGCAGGGTCCTCTTTTCTCCTATACCAGTCTGTTTTGTACTGTTAATGATTGTTGTAGGTCTACCCTCTTTCACTGTAAAGCGCCATGGAATAAATGGCGCTATAATAATAAATAAATAATAATAATAATTCTGCACAAAGGTCTATTTACACGGATGACTGACAGCACTAAATAACTGTCGATTGCTAAACTGTTAGCGATCAGTGGTTGCTTAATAGCCTGTCTACACATACAGATTGCAGTAAAATTTTTACCATCAGTGATTTTGTTTGGAGGGGGGGGGGGGGGGAGTATATTAGATATATTTATTTATACACACACACACACACACACACACACACACACACACACACCCACACACACACTCCCGGTCTGCTTTCCCCCATTTCAGTGCTACAAGCATACAGTTATATGAAAAAGTTTGGGCACCCCTATTAATGTTAACCTTTTTTCTTTATAACAATTGGGTTTTTGCAACAGCTATTTCAGTTTCATATATCTAATAACGGATGGACTGAGTAATCTTTCTGGATTGAAATGAGGTTTATTGTACTAACAGAAAATGTGCAATCCGCATTTAAACAAAATTTGCAAAAGTATGGGCACCCTTATCAATTTCTTGATTTGAACACTCCTAACTACTTTTTACTGACTTACTAAAGCACTAAATTGGTTTGTAGCCTCATAGAGCTTTGAACTTCATAGGCAGGTGTATCCAATCATGAGAAAAGGTATTTAAGGTGTCCACTTGCAAGTTGTTTTCCTATTTGAATCTCCTATGAAGAGTGGCATCATGGGCTCCTCAAAACAACTCTCAAATGATCTGAAAACAAAGATTATTCAACATAGTTGTTCAGGGGAAGGCTACAAAAAGTTGTTTCAAAGATTTAAACTGTAAGTTTCCACTGTGAGGAACATAGTAAGGAAATGGAAGAACACAGGTACAGTTCTTGTTAAACCCAGAAGTGGCAGGCCAAAAAAAATATCAGAAAGGCAGAGAAGAAGAATGGTGAGAACAGCCAAGGACAATCCACAAATACTCTGTAGAATAGACCTGGCTCAACCACCTAAGTTAGGTGCTCTGGAGAAAAATGACAGATCCTATATAAATGTACTCCGGCACACTAGTGAAAACATGAAAAAGAGTCCATTATGGTGCTCAAAAAGAGTCCAGTATGGTGCTCCTGATGCTCCTCCACAGGTCCTCCATCTGCATAGAGCCTTTGGCCAGCTCCACATATAGTGAATTTTCATGTAATCCCTAATAGGGAGCCAGCACCATATAACCTTTGTGGATTCACCTCAAGGCTGATTTGAGTCTCATTTACATGGCAATTAAGTCTCAAGCTATGCCCACTAGGGAGCCAGTACCATATGATTCTTGTGGATTCTCCTTTTGGCTGGCTTGAATCTCATTTGCATGCATAATTGAACACGGACCTATACAGGTAGCTTCACATGTTATTCATCTAGACCTTGTAGTCCTTCCAATTTTGCCATTTAAGACGGTCTTGGACCTCATCTGCACCACATTTCACAATTGATAAGGTGGGATACCGAACATTTGACATTAGATCAAATACCGCCACAGTGATATGTGGATGCAAGAATTACTGTACTTACCTGATCTGCTTTGGGTGCTAATTTGAAAGTCATTCTTGTTGTACATAGTCCTTGAAGAAAACCCCCATAGGGTTGAAACGTTGGACAGTATATGAACACACAAAAAATAAAATAATTTTTTTTGAGCACCATACTGGACTCTTTTTCATGTTTTCACTAGTGTGCCGGAGTACATTTATAAAGGACAATCGACAGACCACCTGCAAAGACCTGCAGCATAATCTTGCTGCAGATGGTGTCAATGTGTATCGGTCAACAATACAGCGCACGTTGCACAAGGAGAAGCTGTATGTATATAATAATATGGGAGAGGGATGCAAAAGAAGCCGTTTCTGCAAGCACGCCACAAACAGAGTCGCCTGAGGTATGCAAAAGCACATTTGGACAAGCCAGGTACATTTTGGAAGAAGGTCCTGTGGACTGATGAAACAAAGATTGAGTTGTTTGGTCATACAAAAAGGCGTTATGCATGGAGGCAAAAAAACACGTCATTCCAAGAAAAGCACTTGCTACCCACAGTAAAATTTGGTGGAGGTTCCATCATGCTTTGGGGCTGTGTGGCCAATGCCGGCACCGGGAATCTTGTTAAAGTTGAGGGTCGTGTGGATTCAACTCAGTATCAGCAGATTCTTGACAATAATGTGCAAGAATCAGTGACGAAGTTGAAGTTACGCAGGGAATGGATATTTCAGCAAGACAATGATCCAAAACACCGCTCCAAATCTACTCAGGCATTCATGCGTAGGAACAATTACAATGTTCTGGAATGGCCATCCCAGTCCCCAGACCTGAATATCATTGAATATCTGTGAGATGATTTGAAGCGTGCTGTCCATGCTCGGCGACCATCAAACTTAACTGAACTGGAATTGTTTTGTAAACAGGAATGGTCAAATATACCTTCATCCAGGATCCAAGAACTCATTAAAAGCTACAGGAAGCGACTAGAGGCTGTTATTTTTGCAAAAGGAGGATCTACAAAATATTAATGTCACTTTCATGTTCAGGTGCCCATACTTTTGCACTGGTCAAATTTTGTTTAAATGCGGATTGCACATTTTCTGTTAGTACAATAAACCTCATTTCAATACAGAAATATTACTGAGTCCATCAGTTATTAGATATACGAAACTGAAATAGCTGTTGCAAAAACCCAAATTGTTATAAAGAAAAAAGGTTAACATTAATAGGGGTGCCCAAACTTTTTGACTTATGACTTTATGACTGTACATTACATGGACAGCACACACATGGCAATTTGAGCCATCAGTGATTTTCACAAATCTATAGACTTAAAAGGATAATTTTAAAGCCATGACATTTGATAAAAAATGGACCCGTCCCCATGATTTTTTTTCTTTTATGCGGTTACATAATTTTCGAAAACACACAGACGTGTGAGCAGCTCCATAGCTTAGAACGTGTACGAGACTCACAGAGATATGTAGATAGTCATGGAAAACTCACCGCCATGTTCCTTTCCTGGATGTTTCTGAATTGCACAATTAATTTGCTATTGCTATTACCTGTGCTGGATTAGGCTGGCTTCACATCAGCATTTTTCTGCCGGTGGGCAGAAAAACGCAAATTACATGTTGCCGGATCCGTTGTCAGCTCAATGCAATGTCAATGGACTTGTGGCAACATGCGTTTGCATGCGGCAGTGTCAGGATCCGGTGAGTTGCAGTTTTTTTACCTTGTTGCCAAAACGCAACATGTTGTGTTTTTTACTTCCGTTCCAAAACTGTATGTCACTGGATCCTGTACAGTGTGGGAGTAGCTGCAATGGATTTCAATGGGCGGCGGATCCAGTTTCCACAGTTGTGGCTCTATGCGGGTTGCAGGATCTTGTTTGCAGTTCAAAACATAGAATGAGAATGTTTCAGGCCTTCTCTCCTCTTCTCTCTCTCCGCACAAACACCGGCACTACAGCCCCCAGCATCACTGCACATGCAGGCACTACCGCACACACACAGGGACTACCTCAGTGACGTCCCAGTTGACAGCGCGACTGCCTTCAGTTGCTGCATGGAGCTCCCGGGAGCGGCGGTGTTCCACTGCCGCTCCTGTCAGCTTCATGTAGTAGAGCTGAAATCGTCGTGGGACCTATGTGGATCATGTCGGACCTGGACGGGTATTTGTGGAATTTAATAAAATGGTGAGAGGTTTTATTTTTCTTTTACTCCAAGTAAAGTATTTTTTCGGGTGTATGTGTTTATTTACTTTCACTTACAGGTGAATCATTGGGGGTGTCTCATAGACGCCTGCCATGATTAACCCCTTATTACCTCGATTGCCACCACACCAGGGCAATTCTGGAAGAGCTGGGTAGAGTTCCGGGACTGTCGCATCTAATGGATGCGGCAATTCCGGGCAGCTGCTGGCTGACATTTTTAAGCTGGGGGGCTCCCCATAAAGTGGAACTCCCCATCCTGAGAATACCAGCCTTCAGCCGTGTGGCTTTACCCTGGCTGGTATCAAATTTGGGGGGGAACGCATGTCGTTTTTTTTAATTTATTTATTTTACTGCAAAATATAGCCCCGCCAACCGGCGGCTGTGATTGGTTGTAGAGAGACAGCTGTCATTCAGCGTGGGGGCGTGTCTGACTGCAACCAATCATAGGCGTCGGTGGGCGGGGTCTATATCGTGCAGTAAATTAAATAAATAAATAATTAATTAAACAAAAAACGACGTGCGGTTCCCCCCCAATTTTCATACCAGCCAGGGTAAAGCCATACGGTTGGAGGCTGGTATTGTCAGGATGGGGAGCCCCACATTATGGGGAGCCCCCCAGCCTAACAATATCAGCCAGCAGCCGCCCGGAATAGCCGCATCCATTAGATTGCCCTGGTGCGGTGGCAGTCGAGGTAATAAGGAGTTAATGGCAGCAGCCCATAGCTGCCACTAAGTCCTAGGTTAATCATGGCAGATGTCACCCCAAGATAACTTCCATGATTAACCTGTTAAAGAAAATAAACACACACATCCAAAAATCCTTTATTTGTAATAAATGACAAAAAACAACAACCTCTTTAACCATTTTATTAAAGTCCCCAAATACCCCACAGAGGTCCCACGACGCTTTCAGCTCTGCTACATCGGAAGCTGACAGAGAGCAGTCACAGACCACGACCGCTCTCAGTGAGCTCTCTACAGCGACTGAAGTGAGTCACGCTATCAGCGATGACGTCACTTAGGTTACCTGCGGCCACAGATCTCAGCAGGAGGACTTCAGCTGTGGCCACGGGTAACCTCAGTTTCGGCACCGCTGATAGCGGAGATCACTGCAGTCACTCAGGGGATCTGTGGGCACCGGTGAGACCTTCACCGGTGACCAAAAATCAGCCCATGACACACAGACAGAGCCGCGGGATGACAATGCAGTCGGATGACGTTCATCCGACTTAATTTTGATCGTGCGGCTCTGTCTGTGTCTGCTGTTAGTGGCCATTCATCTATGCTACATGGCTCTGTCTGTGTCTGCTGTCAGCAGCCATGTAGCAGAACTTAATGGCAGATGACATAGCTGCTGAGAATAAAAATGGATCCGTCAAAACTAAGCAAAAAAACAGCACCCAAACGCATGCAAACACAAGTGAACGGTCTGTTTTTATGCTGGATCCGGTAGACGGATCCAGTTAAAAAACGTTCAGGTCACTTGCGGTGGCATGCGTTGTACTCCAAAAAAAACAGATCCAGTAACATGCAGTTTGCGTTTTTCTGCCAGCCGGCAGAAAAATGCTGATGTGAAGCCAGCCTTAATGACTAATATTTCAGAACATCCTGATCAATCAATTAATTAGGTTTATCATAGGAAGTATGGCTCTGATGGTTTATTTAAAGTTGAACAGAATTATGTACCTGGAGAAAGAGAACGCACCTCCCCTTTGAAGGAAGGATTGTTCGGCGGTCACAGCGACGTCGCTGATAAGGTATGTGCGTGTGATGCTGCCATAGCCATAATGTTCGCTACGGCACAGATCACAAAATGTCGCACGAACGACGGGGGCGGGTGCTATCGCTCGTGACATCGCTAGCAAACGCTAGCGATGTCGAAGCGTGTAAAGCACCCTATAGGCTTTATTCAGACATCAAGGATTTTTCTTGCACACTAAAAAACCTGATCAATTTTCATCAGTTTTTCTTTTAGGCTATGTTCACACTTCCGTCTTTTTGCATCAGTCACAATCCGTCGCCTTGAGGAATTACGGTATCGTGCAAAATATTTTGCAGGAATCCATTTTTTTCCCCATAGACGGATTGTGACTGATGGCCCTGCGTTGCATCCACTGCATGACGAATCAGTCGTTTACTGACTGACCGCCAAGCGGTAGGAACTCACACTGTAACGTTTCTTGTGTGTGGCGGATCGTTTTTTTACAGTGAGCATGCGCACAGTAAAAAACGATGACTGATTATAAATTCAGTTCCAGCGGCAGGAACGAATAGCTGATCTCCCGTCCCGACGGCCGGCTTTTGAGAGCGATCAGCTGATCGTCCAGCGGCCGGCTCTTGGGAGCAATCTGCTGATCGTGCTCTCTCATTTTTATACTGAAATAATTTCACCAAAGGAATCTGCTTTCTCATGACAATTAATTCCATTTCTTGTCACCCGTTGTACAACGCATCAGTCACAAGCGTCAAGCAACGCAGGTGACTGATGCAAAAAAACCGGAAATGTGAACATAGCCTTATGAAAAAGAAAAAATGATGGAGGTTTCTCAAGCTTCTCCTATCAGTCAATGAAATATGGACAGCACCTAAATGACATTGAAGCACACTCTTTTTTTTTTTTTTTTTTTTATAAACAGACCTGTAGAGTTTTATTGGCTATTTTTATCTGTGACTCCGATATCAAAATCGGACATGTCTCCTTGTCTTGGTGTGGACCACACGGTCTGCAAAAAATAAAAATAAAAAAAAATAAAAAAATAAAAAAAATACACAGACGTGTGAACATCCGCCCGCCCAGGCTATAATAATAATAATAATAGGGAAAAGTTCTATGCGCAAGAAACTCAGAACTTGTAAATGAAAAACTGACATCTGAATAAGCCCTTATCAGGGATCTCTTGTTTGTAAGTGATAACTTGTCCTTATCAATGACAGGATTGACTTTACACCATAATGTACTGAAAAATAGAAAAAAAATTAAGAAAAATTGGCCGAAATGATGAGGCTACATTCCCCCAATGAGCTTTTGGTGGGTCTTTGACGTTGCATACTTCCTGGCATTTGGTTTCGACAAAGCTATGATATATGATTCATGTGTAGATTACATGTGTTTTTGGTGTGTTTCCACAGTGGAAGCGCTCTATAACCATGTATGCGTCTTTTGCTTGCGGATTTTCTGCATCTGATGCAATTCTATGGGGAAAATTGGCACATAGACCTCAACATACCCACAATAGAATTTGACATGCTGTGGAAAAATCACAGCAGGTCAGTTTACACAGCTTAGAAAAAAAAAGAAAAAAAAAAACAGCTCAGTGGGCAGGAGGATTTTATAAATCCCATTCACTTTGCTGGAACTGCAAGATGCTGCATTTTTGACTCACGCAGCATCAAAAAGTTGCAAAAAGCTAATTGTGGGAATTTAGCCTGATACATTCACTAATATAGAACCCCAAAAAACAGAGCACAGAGTGAAAAAAACACGGCTCAGAAAATATGCAGTGTTAAATGCTCACCAAAAACTCATTTTGTGCAAACAGTCTAAAGCGGGCTTTACACACTGCGATATCGCCCGAATTTTGTCGTTGGGGTCACGGTTTTGGTGACGCACTTCCGCAATCGTTAGCGATATAGCTTTGTGTAACAGCGTTCAGCGATGTAAAATCGTCGCAAAAGCGTGATTTATCGCTAATCGGCTACACGGGTCCTAATTCCCAAAAATCGTTACTTCAGCAGTAACGAGGTTGTTCCTCGTTCCTGCGGCATCACACATCGCTGCGTGTGACGCCGCAGGAGCGAGGAACGTCTCCCTACCTGCCTCCCGGCCGCTATGCGGAAGGAAGGAGGTGGGCGGGATGTTACGTCCCACTCATCTCCGCCCCTCCGCTGCGATTGGGCGGCGGTTCAGTGACGTCGCTGTGACGCCGCACGGACCGCCCCCTTAGAAAGGAGGCGGTTCGCCAGTCACAGCGACGTCGCCGGACAGGTAAGTATGTGTGACGGCTCTGGGCGATGTTGTGCGGCACGGGCAGCGATATGCCCATGTCGCGCAACAGATGAGGGCGGGTACGCACACTAGCGATATCGGGACCGATATCGCAGTGTGTAAAGTAGCCTTAAGGCTATGTGTCCACGTTGCTTTTTACCTGCTTTTTTGCTGCTTTTTTAACTGCAGCGTTTAATGCCAAAATGGATGTGTTCTGCTCTTCAAGCAAAGTCTATGGGGATTTGGGTTTCTAAACCCCACTATGCAGTTCAAACTGCAGCCTTTTTGTGTCAGAAATTTGGGAAACCCAACCCAAATTCCCACAGACTTTGCTTGAAGAGCAGAACACATCCATTTTGGCATTACACGCTGCAGTTGAAAAAGCAGGTAAAAAGCAGGTAAAAAGCAACGTGGACACATAGCCTAAGGGGATGATTAAAGGGGTGGTCCACTACAAAGCATAGTGACCACATCGATGTAAAGCTGAAACAGAAGGATTTTTCTAAATACCTTCTGTTGTCAATTTTGCCTGTGAGTGGAGCTATCACTGTTCGCTCATTCCCATCACGTGACCCAGGCTGCAGTGACCTCTGATGACTGATGATGTCATGTCAACTCCCAGAATTGGAAGTTGACCCGGCATCACTGAGGCGGCCCCAGTCTCCTTGAGTGGCTGGGTTGTGGGCGTAGTTTCAGCTGCAAGGAGAAAAGTTTTCCTCTTAGTGTACGCTCACACGAGCGTATAAAATCGGACGAGTGCAATGCGAGAAAATTTCGCATTCCACTCGGCCCCATGTTAGACAATGCTGCAGCTCAGATCAGCGATTTTTTTTTTTCTCAGCCCTAACTGGACTGAAGAAAAAAAAAAAAAAAAAAAAAAAAAAATCGCAGCATGATTTTCTGCGAGAGCCGTATCAATCGCACCCATTCAAGTGAATCGGTGCGACAGAAACATCGGACTGCACTCGGATGTTATCCCAGTGCAGTGCGATATACGCACAGGCTGACAATGGAGGAGATGGGGGAATTAAATCCTCCCTCTCCTCCTCAGCGCCCGCCCTCAGCTTCGCAGCTGTGACCCAATTGCAAGATCCAGTCAAAGTTGCTTGACACTCGGCTTACGCTCGCAGCAGAGCCTAATCCAGGGGTTATTAGCATATCACATCGGATGCTATACACCGTGTCTGTAGCATTAGACTTTGTCTTAGCTTCTCATACAGCCAGATCAGATCTCATACTTTGCAATGACCAGGGACAACCATCCCGAAACACTGTGTCTGCAAAGTGAGGTTCTGATCTAGTATAAATTCTAAGTCAAATGACAAAGCTCATTAAAGAGTCACTTTTGACTTTAAGGGTGGAAACACATCTATGCGAGTAAAATCGGTCCGACTGGGCTGAAAAAAACTCGGCTGATTTTAGTTCACGTTAGGTGCGAGTGCAACGCAAGTGTGATGCTATTTCTGAATAAATTAATGATTTTACTAACGTGTGCAATGCGTGTGTAATGCGTATTTTTTACTATGTCATCTGCCATTCAGCGCTGCTACATGGCCGCTGACAGCAGATACAGACAGCCATGTAGCAGAGCTGAACGGCAGATGACAGCAGACACAGACAGAGCCGCACAATCAGAATGAACTCGGGTGAACTTCACCTGACTTCATTGTCATGCTGCGGCTCTGTCTGTGCCGCGTCCTGATTAGCGGTCACCAGTGAAGGATTCACCGGTGACCACTAATCCCCCGAGTGACTGAAGTTAGCTGCCCTCTCTCATACTCACCGATCCCCGGCGCGGCGCTGCACGGTGTTCACACTGCTCCGGCGGCTTTTACTATTTTGAAAAAGCCGGCCGCTCATTAAACAATCTCGTATTCCCTGCTTTCCCCGCCCACAGGTGCCTATGATTGGTTGCAGTGAGACACGCCCCCACGCTGAGTGACAGATGTCTCACTACACCTAATCACAGCAACCGGTGGGCGTGTCTATACTGTGCAGTGAAATAAATAAATAAATAATTAAAAAAAATGGCGTGCGGTCCCCCCCAATTTTAATACCAGCCAGATAAAGCCATACGGCTGAAGGCTGGTATTCTCAGGATGGGGAGGTCCGGCGTAATCCACGGACCTCCAGCGTCGCTTCCAGCATGAAGGTGACAGGAGCTGCAGCAGACACCGCCGCTCCGGTCAGCTTCACACAGCAACTGAAGACAGCCGCGTGATCAGCTGAGCGGTCACTGAGGTTACCCGCTGTCACTGGATCCAGCAGTGGATGCAGCGGTGGCCGCGGGTAACCTCAGTGACAGCTCAGCTGATCGCGCTACTCACCTCAGTTGCTGCTTGGAGGTGACCGGAGCGGCGGTGTCTGCTGCAGCTCCTGTCACCTCCATGCTGGAAGCGACGCTGGAGGTCCGTGGATTACGCCGGATATGGAGGGCTTTTTGGGGCTTATTAAATTGGTAATGAGGGAATTTGTTTGTGTTTTTTATTTCTAATAAAGGATTTTTTCATGTGTGTGTGTGTGTGTGTTTATTTACTGTAACTTACAGATTAATCATGGAGGGTGTCTCATAGACGCCTGACATGATTAATCTAGGATTTAGTGGCAGCTATGGGCTGCCATTAACTCCTTATTACCCCGATTTGCCAACGCACCAGGGCAATTCGGGAAGAGCCGGGTACAGTCCCAGAACTGTCGCATATAATGTATGTGGCAATTCTGGGCGGCTGCTGGCTGATATTGTTAGGCTGGGGGGCTCCCCATAACGTTGAGCTCCCCATCCTGAGAATACCAGCCTTCAGCCGTATGGCTTTATCTGGCTGGTATTAAAATTGGGGGGGACCGCACGCCATTTTTTTAAATTATTTATTTATTTCACTGCACAGTATAGACACGCCCACCGGCTGCTGTGATTGGGTGCTGTGAGACACCTGTCACTCAGCGTGGGGGCGTGTCTCACTGCAACCAATCATAGGCGCCTGTGGGCGGGGAAAGCAGGGAATACGAGATTGTTTAATGAGCGGCCGGCTTTTTCAAAATAGTAAAAGCCGCCGCAGCAGTGTGAATGCCATGCAGCGCCGCGCCGGGGATCGGGGAACGGTGAGTATGAGAGAGGAGGGGAAAATGACCGACAGACTGTGAGAGAGGGACAGAGATAGTGACGGACCGACAGAGAGAGAATAGAGACTGAGAGGGAGAGACCGACTGACAGAGAATAGTGATTGACAGACATTGTGAGACATCGCTCGTTTCCAGTGTTTTAGGAAACATGCGAGAAATGTATTTAGAAAATTGGATGTCACTAGGATGGTGTGAGTGCCATCCCGTGACATCCGATTATTTACACACTCCCATAGACTTGCATTGGAGAGACTCGCAGTAGAAACTCGCAAAAAAGCAGCATGCTGCGATTTTTTTCTCAGTCTGATTTGGACTGAGAAAAAAAATCGCAGATGAGAGCTGAATCATTCACTAACATGTGTCTGATTCCAAGGCGAGTTTTTCTCGCATTGCTCTACTGCGAGAAACTCGCAAGTGAGAAGCTGCCCTTAGGGTTGCTATCTCCAATTGGTGGGACTAGAGTTCGTCTACTTCCACACTGAACAGACAATTTGCAAAGTTTCTCCTATACTTTGATTAATGGCTCTTGTCCACTTGCGTACCGCTTCCAATGCGAGAGCATCGTAAGCGATATGCTAATGACCCTCTGCTGCAGGGTCAGCCGAGGGTCATGCGACTGTGATGCGATCTTGCGATTGCATCAAAGGTGCGGAGAAGATGGAGTGAGCACTTTCTCCCCATCTCCTCCGTTGTCTGTCTCTGTGTATATTGCACTGAAGTTGCATAACAGGCAAGTGCAGTGTGATTTTACACACGCGTGAGCCAAGACTCGGTGTAAAACGCAGCATGCTGCAATTTCACCGAGAGCACGATTTGTGCCATAGAAAATTAAGCAGGAGGACACTGCCCCATAGATTAACACTAATGTGAGTGCAAACCGATTTTTTATCGGATCGCACTCGCACATGAAAATCAAAAGTGGACATGAGCCCTAAGGGTATGATTCTACTTGTGTATGACTCGTGCGAGTCTTGCATCGGTATCACCCGACACAGCCGCACATTCTCCTGACAGTGCATGTATTTCTATGCAGCTGAGGTGCTCCTGTCAGGAGAGTGTGTGGCCGTGCTGGGTGATACTGATGCGAGACTCGCACGAGTCATACACAAGTAGAATCATACCCAAACACATACAACAGATGGATGCCGCTATATGTTGTATGTGTTTTTCATGGACCCATAAACTTTTATTTGTCCTTGTCATCTGTGCTGCCAGAAACAAAAAATGGACATGTCTCTTTGTGTTTTTGCATGGACACTCGGTCTGTGTGAATATAGGGACATGTGAATAGCACTATAGTATACAATGGCTATGTGTGGTATCCATGAAAGAAACCGATACCATATGTATGTGGCAAAAAGAGGTCTGAATGAGGCTTAATCCCTTCATGACCAAGAACGTACTGGTGCATCCTTTGTCGTATCCCTGACTTTGATGCAAGCTCATGCACTGAGCTTGCATCTTTCCCTGCAAATGTCGGCTGATCTGATCAGCAGACCTGTTCCACTAACAGTCAAAGGTAGATTGAATTTATTCAAAGAAAAAAAAAAAAAAAAGAGAAAACTTGGTGAGAAAAGACAGACTATTTGTGGCAAAACAAAGTTAGATTTTTTTCAAAGTATCCAGATCCAGAACTGTTTTCTCTTTATGATAAAATAGGAGTACCGATATTACTCCTATCTTCAGAGTACTTGGCAATCTGAAAACTTCTCAAAGATAGTATACATTTGATTGGAGACAGCACTAGGAAGGCAGCACCATGGTTTAGAGGTTAGCACTGTATAAATCAACAAAATGTACAATTGTCAAATTTATTGAATTTGCACAACGTGAATCACAATAAAATCTGGAATCAGGAGAACCAAAATTTTTCAAAAAAAATTAAAAAGCAAATTATTAATTTCTAGGAAATACTAGGACATCACTGTATAATCCAATGTCAACTAAACTTCAGGGATATTAATGTCTAGATAAAAAGCATAAGCAATTGTGAATCAATTTTACCTGCTTTAGTGCTAACGAAAGTGACAACAGAGGCACTAGAGAATCAATAGCAATACAAGGTCTGATAAGGGAATGATTTTGACGTTGATGGCCACTAGAGTTGAGCAAATAAGGTAAAACTCATGTTTGTCTGTTCACGCAGCGAATTGAATGTCTCCTTGTATACTCTAGGCTAGGATCTATCCACATGCCACAGCATAATAAACATAAGATAGATGTAAAAAATAAAAATAAAACTAATACTCACCTGATTGCTCACCTCTCTGGCCTGTCCAGTCTTTGTTGCATTCCCTCATCACCACTGCCAGTGCTAAACTCTTGGGTCTCTTCACACTAGGCCAGGACTTCTGGTTCTGATGACAGGACTTCTGGTTCTGATGACAGGACTTCTGGTTCTGATGACAGGACAGATTTACCCAAGCACAGGAGTTCATGAACTGTGACCATGAATGCCCATCCACTGAAACATTCAGGGCCTCCTCACATTTGGGGATTTAGTGCTTGTGGCAGTCATAAGAAGATGCAATGAGGAATAGATGGTTGATGAGATTAGCGCTAAGGTGAGCATAATTCTATCTTTATTTGTAAACGTTTTAATGGCTTTCTATGGTTTAGTAAAATGGCAGACAGTGGCCACCATGTTGTTTATTCTGAGAAAAGGGAATTTGAAAAAAAAAATTCCAGTTTCTATAACGGAGATTTTTGTCAAATTTGAGTAGAATTAAATTCTGACTAATTATTTTATCTCTTCACTAGCCGCCACAAACAACTTGTCTTTTCTTCCCATTACTGTCTTAACCTTCTTTAGGCCCTGTGCACACGCTGCGGATTTAGGGCTCATGCGCACATTGCATAATAGCATGCATTTACGCTGCATATTGCACTGCAGCGTAAATGCATGCGTCCTGCGTCCCCTGCACAATCTATGAAGATTGGGCATGAGACGTGCGCATGATGCTTTTATGAACGCAGCGATTTGACCCAAATCCATGCGTTCATAAAATGAGCATGTCAATTAATTTGTGTGCTTTGGATGTAGCTCCCACTCTGTCTATGGTGGTAGCATCAGCCATTGCACATGAAATCGGCTTTTTTATACAAAAAAAACTGCATCCATTATGCAGTGTTTCTGCAGCGATTTGAAGTGCACAAGTGCTGTCAAATCACTGAAGAATATTCAGCAGTTATGTGTGAACACAGCCTTACCGCGGATTTGCTGCAGAAAATGTGTCTAACATTGCTGCAGTCATTCCTTAGCAAATCCTATGGTTTTTAAAAAATGCTGTGCACTCACTGCGTTTTTTTTACCCTCAGATTTTCCGCTGCGAAATTAATGAGCATGTCACTTCTTTTCCGCAGATACCTGTGGTTTTAGCCATAGATAATGGGGACCAACTTACGGAAATCCGCAGTAAATCTGTAGAAAATCCGCGGTAAAACCGCATGCGGATTTCGCTGCGGTTGTTTACTGTAGGTGTGGGATTCTTTCAGAGGGTCTGTTTTTTTCTTAAGAAATAGTCAATTTCTAGTGCGCACAAAGCCTTTGGCCTCATTCACATGTCAGTATTTTGATGCCAAAACCAGACGTCTCTCCAAAACACAGAACAGGTGTCAATCTTTCAATTATAGTTTTCACCTGTGAGTTCCACTCCTGGTTTCGGCATACAAACACTGATTCAAAAATATAGATGTGTGAATGAGGCCTTAGGCCCTGTGCCCACGTTGTATAGTTTTGACACATTTTCAGAAATCTGCAGCAAAATCTGCATGTCCATTGTGAAGCCAACAAAGTCTATGAGAATTCAGAAGTGCTGTGCCCACGTTGCTTATTTTTCCCTTGCGTATTTGGTGCAGAAAAAAAGAAATCTGCAGGAAATATGCAAGGGAAAAATACTCAACGTGGGCACAGCACTTCTGAATTCTCATAGACTTTGTTGGCTTAACAATGGACATGCAGATTTTGCTGCAGATTTCTGAAAATCTACGTCAAAATCCACATCAAAATGCGCAGTGTGGGCACAGGCTATGTGCCCACTCTGCGGAAAATGCGCGGAATTTGCTGCGGATTTTTCAGAAATATGCAGCACAGCTACTCCCCAGCCATTTCTATGGCATTTGGGAACTGCTGTGTCCACGCTGCGTTTTTTTCCGCAGCGGAAATACTGCAGATTTCCCTGCGGAAAAATCATCAGCATGTCAATTATTCCTGCAGATTTACCTGCGAATTTTGCCCATTCAATTGAATGTCAAAAAATGCAAAATCCGCAATGAAATCCGTGTCAAATCCGCGTCAAATCCGCACCAAATCCACACCTATGCAAAGGTGCGGTTTCCGGGGGAATGTTGCGGATTTAGCTGCAGAAAAATCCGCAGATACAGAGTCCCGTGGGCACATAGCCTAAGGGTCATTTTCAGGTGGATTCTGCCTGGAACCCAACTGAAAAATCTTTCAATAAATAATTAAAATAATGAACATAATTACCTCAATGCCAAAACAACTTGCTGTGCATGTGCTTCATATTTTTTTTAACCTTCTTTAAACATTTTGGGCTTTGAAAGCCATGAGCTGGTTAAAAGCGACCCGACCATCCTTCAGGCAGCTTGGAAGCCTCTGCTGGTTTGTTGTTTTTTTTTCAATAAAAACTTTGTGGTACCTTCAGCCCATTCATGTGGTACATGTAGCATACCTCCTCCTGATAGTATCAATATATGCTAGCAAAAAAAGGAGGTTGGAGCGCACCACTATACTCAATTGTAAACTTGGGTGCACCCTGATGCAGTGTATAGAAAACACATGACAAGAAGAAGAAAGACACCGCACATGAAACTAGGGGCTCACCTATTGTAGTATAAATAATTAAAGAACACCTTTATTCAATACAAACAAAAGACAATAAAACCATGAATGGTTTTATTGTCTTTTGTTTGTATTGAATAAAGTAGTTCTTTAATTATTTATACTACAATAGGTGAGCCCCTAGTTTCATGTGCAGTATCAATATATGCTGTCTAGAGTTGGGCAGAACCTTTGAAATTCTCCATCTTTGCCGAGTTTTCCCCCCAAAATAATTTGACTTGTGGTGAATTGCAATACCAAAAAGTCTCTAACTGACCAGAAACTGGCTTTGTGCATACAATGTCTTTTTCATGCAGATTCCACACCCCCAAAAAAAGAAAATTGCTCAATGAACAGCCAAAAACTGACTCAAGACATGCTTCAAGATTGAAAAAAATCCAGTTTTCTAAATTCTCTTCAACTTGAAAACTGTTTGGTTTACCTAAGGGGTACTTCTCACATAGCGAGATTGCTAGCGAGATCACTGCTGAGTCACAGGTTTTGTGACGTACCAGTGACCTCATCAGCGATCTCTCTGTGTGTGACACTAAGCAGCGACCTGGCCCCTGCTATGAAATCGCTGATCGTTACATACTGTTCTGGTTCATTTTTTGGTCGTTGGGCTCCCGCAGGGCAGCACACCACACATCGGTGTGTTTGATACCTTACCCAACGACCTCGTTCGCGACTCACGTAGGCGTGCATCTTCGTTGTTTTCCACGCCCTCTCCGTTCCGATTGGTGATCACTACTGCGTTCGGATTGGCCACTTCCATCCTCTGTTCTGGCTTGTAGATCGCAGTACATTTCAGAGGGCTGAATTCACTTGTCCCAGACCACGTGTAGCAGCAGATCATAATACAGTTTATTCTGCATCAGGACTGTAAGATGGACAAGGATGGAGAAGGAAGAAAGCGCTATTATGTTGCCTTCTCTAAAGGCAAGGCTGCCCAATCACAACGCAGTTACGACCACCAATCGGAGAAGAGGGGGCTATGTAGATGCATGCCTATGTTACTAATCAAGATTTGAATCGTGCTATGTGACAGGGCCCCAGCGACCGCTGTATCGTTGCTGCATCGTTGGGAAGATCTGACTGATTGACAGCTGACTAGCGACCCTGTAGCGACGTACCAGCGATCCTGACCAGGTCGTATCGTGGTCAGAATCGCTGGTACGTTGTGTAGTGAGATGGTACCCTAAATTAAAAAGACATTGTGTGCACATGTTGTGCCCCTCCTCTGATAAGCAGCTCACTAAGGCCCCTTTCACACATCAGTTTTTTGGCATCAGTCACAATCCATCAAATTTTTAAAAAAGTGGATCCAGTGTCTGATGGCGCTGGATCCTTTTTTTTTCTCAAATAAATAAGGAATAAGGTTTGGAACTCCATTCTATGTCTGAACTGGGTGCAAAAACCTAAAAAAAACATCACTATATGGAGATAAGGTATGCACACCAGTGACTATGCAAGGGGAATACATGTAATAGCAGAAACTGCTGTGTGAATACTGACATGAAAAATTCAATAGCTATATGTGAGAATGAAATGTGAAAAATGGAACAAACGAAAAACTACTAACAAATAAGGAATAACGTTTGGAACTCCATTCTATGTCGGTTTTTGCACCCAGTTCAGACTTAGAATGGTGTTCCAAACGTTATTCCTTATTTGTTAGTAGTTTTTCGCTTGTTAACCCACCTCACTCACACCTATTGCCAATCCATACGATACGTATATATAGCCTGGGTCTCAGCTTCCCATACACGGTAAGTTTTTTTAACTGCATGAGAGGACACACACAAGCTAGGGACCCCAACGTAGAGAAATACTTTGGCGTCGTGTTGGGGCTCTATTGCATTGATCAATTCAGTAGCTAAATTTCTCTTTGTTCATATGTTCATGGCAGTAATGCAGGTTCCATTTTTCACATTTCATTCTCACATATAGCTATTGAATTTTTCATGTCAGTATTCACACAGCAGTTTCTGCTATTACATGTATTCCCCTTACATAGTCACTGGTGTGCATACCCCTTTTTTTTTCTCATCGACTTCTATTAGCGACGGATTGCGACGGATGGCCTCATGTTTCATCCGTCGTTCGACGGATCCTTTGAAAAATGTTTACCCATAACATTTTTTATGTACGTCGAAAAAACAGACAGCGACGGATCCATTGCCGTCCGTCGTTTGGTAAAATGGAACCCTATGGGTGCAGGATCCGTCGTCATCCGTTAAATGACGGAACCCGGTGACGGATTCCGTTTTTTTTAACTGAGCATGTTCCAATTATTATTTAGCCCCCAACTAGTTGGATCCATCAAAAAATGGATCCGTCGCATCAGTTTAGCCACAATCTGCGATGGATCCGTCGATCCGCCGATAAAATGGTTTTTGACTGATGGCAAAAAAATTATGTTTGTAAGGGGTCTTAGACAATGCATACAGAGTTGTGATATCAGTTGGATGCCAGACTTCTGATCACTGCGCACTGAGCCTAAACTCTGTATCTGAGGTGGTGACAACAAACACAGGTACACACCTCACCACCGATGGCAGTGGACATTGAATAGCATGTTAGCACCTCCCCGTGAGCATGCTAACATGTTAAGAGGGCGGATTAGTTGGGGGAAATAACGCCCTTGCAACCAGTCCCTGCACTCATTAGCATATCATAAAGGATCTTTAGAAATACTGCAGGAACAGTTAGGCAGGGATTAGAAATATGCACTCAGAACTGCTCATGGTTCTGCTTGCATATTGTCCCTGACAGGTTCACTTTAAGCATGTGAAATGCAGCTTGATGGGGTTGAGGTCTGGTTATTGATTAGGCTATTACAAATGATTCCACTTCTTTGTCTCCCCAGATACGCATGCCCATGCCATCACACTGCTTCCACCATGTTTTACCAAGGATGTGGTATGCTTTAGATCATGAACCGTTCTAGGCCTTCTCTATACTTTCTTAGTTCCATCTTTCTGGTACAGGTTGATCTTTTTTTCATCTATCCAAAAAATGTTTTTCCAGAACTGGGCATCTTCTTGGAATGTTTTTTTTGCCAACGTCTAATCTTTCCTTTCAATTTTTAAGAAAGGCACTTTGTGGGGAACCCTCTGTATTTGCTTTTGTGGAGTATTCTCTTTATAATAGACTTGAATTCTGAAACACCTACTTATTGGAGAGTCTTCTTCACTTGGGTGGATGTCTTCAAGAGGTTCTTCTTCACCATGGAAAAGATTATGCCATCATCCACTACTGTTGTTTTCCAAGGACGTCCAGGCCTTTTTAAGTTCCCAATCTCCTCAGTGCTCTTGTTTTTTGCAGAATGTATCAAACTGTTGATTTGGCCACTGTGAACATTTCTGCTATCTCTATGAAACATTTCTTCTTTTTTTTCAGCCTAATAACAGTCTGTTTCTCTTCACTGAGCACTCCTTGGACCACATGTTGTGGATTCACAGCAACATCTTCCAAATGCAAATGCCACACCTGGAATCAGCTCTAGACCTTTTACCTGCTTCATTGATGATGGAATAAAAAGGAAATAGCTAATGCAGCCTGTTAAAAAGCTTTTGAGATAATTGTCCAATTACTTTTGGTCTCTTGAAAAAGAAGGAGCTACATATTAAAAAGCTGCAATTCCTAAACATTAACTCTAATTAGGATGTGAAAACCCTCAAATTAAAGCAGAGAGTCTTCACTTTAAACCCACATTGATTACTGTATTTTATGGATTGTAATACGCACTTTTCCTCCCAAAAATTAGGGAAGAAAATAAGGGGTGCACTTTAAAATCCAAAAATGTAGCTTACCGGGGGGTGGTGGAGATGGGTCACAGGAGGCAGGAGGCAGGATAATGATTGTGTTGTGGGTGCTGCTCCCTGTTGCGCTGCTCTGTTTGGCAGGTGGCCCTGTTCTGTGAGGCTATGTTCAGTGGGCGGCGCTGCTCTGTGTGGCGGGCACCGAGGCTCTGTGTGGCGGGCAGTGAGGCACAGACCATTCTGAAGATGTTGGTGGTAAGGGCTTCAAATAATGCTGCCAAGAGTCGGCACGTGCGCAGATGGAGCTCTCACTCAAGCTCTCATCTGCGCAAGCGCCGACTCTGGCTGCCATTTCTTTAAAACCCACACCACCGACATCTTCAGAATGGCCAGTGCCTCACCTTCCGCAGCGAGCTCCAGCACAGAGCAGCGCCGGCTGCCCCAGTACAGAGCAGCGCCAGCTGCCCCAGCACAGAGCAGCGCCGGCTACCCCAGCACAGAGCAGCGCCGGCTGCCCCAGCACAGAGCAGCGTCGGCTGCCCCAGCACAGCGCCGCAGCCTGCAGTGAGCATCTGGGCCCCCTCTGCACCACCCACAGCATTACCATACTCCAGCACCACCTCTGCCTCCTGTGACTCCAATCCACCACCACTGTTGCCCCACCTCCCCAGTAAGACACCACCGGATTATAAAACAGACCTCATTTTTTTTTTTACCTTTTTTTAATCTCTAAGTTTGGGGTGCGTCTTATAATCCGGTGTGCAGAATCGGACTGGCTACTGGAGGAACCTCCAGTAATACCAGGCCTAGCTGCGGTTACCTGCACTAAACTCTGGAGCTCTTACCTGAGCTCCGGAGTGCAGCCTGGACTGAACTCAGGGTTTGCAGGACTGAACTGCGAGCACCAACTGATTCCACTGTGATTGCAGTTCAGTTTATGTCACAGCTGCGGACAGGCTGGGCTGAACTCCAGAGCTTTAGGCAGGGCCAGATTAAGGTTGGTGGGGGCCCCTGGGCAGAAAATCTGGTGGGGGCCCAATAACGTTAACAATTTTAGCCGTAACAGTAGAGCATGCACTGTAGCATTTAGATATAAATACTGCACCTCAGTCTCACATTCCCCCTCCTCAGTATACTGTGCCCTCACACTGGCCACCATGCTGCCCCTTCTCTATGCTGCCTATGTCCTTCACTATCCAGTCACTATACTGTACCTCCGTCTCACATTCCCTCTCCTCAGCATACTGTGCCCTCCATACTGTGCCCTCACACTGGCCACCATGCTGCCCCTTCTCTATACTGCCTATGTCCTTCACTATCCAGTCACTATACTATACCTCCGTCTCACATTCCCAATCCTCAGCATACTGTGCCCTCCATACTGTGCCCTCACACTGGCCACCATACTGCCCCTTCTCTATGCTGCTTATCCCCCACCACTACACAGTCTCTATTCTATGCCCCTCACACTTTTCTTTCCCAATACTGTCTACTTACAATTTTCTCCCACCATACTGCTGCCTCACACTTTCCAATGGTGTCCCTTTGATAAATATGCAAATATGCCGCATGCCCCCCAAATGTACGCCCCTGTACAGTGTACAGGAGAATACATGACTGGTACACGCAGGGCCGGCTCCAGGTTTTTGTGGGCCCTGGGCGAAAGAGTCTCAGTGGGCCCCATCCACACATAGACATGCACAGATACATACACATACAGGCACACATACACATATATATTTAAAGAAAAATTCACAAAAACACATATAAATAGACATAAATCTAGACACAGTCATATACACTGACATACATAGATGACTTACACAGATCATACACAGATACACATCATACATGAACACACAGACACATTTTTATATATATTTTTAATATTGGGAAGCCAGCAACAGTCTCATTCACCTCCCCGCTTGTCTCCATCCAACTCCTCCTGGGCATGTGTCTGTGCCACGCTGATTGGTGGCAGTCACTAACAGACATGGCCGCACATAGAGCACACTAACACTGATGTATATACACATCACAAGAGAGGCTGGGGACATACACATTACTGGGGGGGCATAAATATTACTAAGGAAAGGGGTATGGAGCAATGGGGGGCATACAGCTCTAGAGGGGGGCAGTGGCTCTGAGGTGGGGGGACAAACAGCTCTGAGGTGGGGGGGGTGACATGCAGCTCTTAGGGTATACAGCTCTGGGGTGGAAGGGACATACAACTCTGGGGGTATAGTATTATGCAGCCTCAATATTCCTCCATATAGTATTATGCAGCCCCGATATGGCTCCATATAGTATTATGCAGCCCCGATATGGCATTATGTAGCCCCGATATGGCATTATGCAGCCCCCATATGGCACTATGCAGCCCCCATATGGCACTATGCAGCCCCCATATGGCACTATGCAGCCCCCATATGGCACTATGCAGCCCCCATATGGCACTATGCAGCCCCCATATGGCACTATGCAGCCCCCATATGGCACTATGCAGCCCCCATATGGCACTATGCAGTCCTCATATAGTACAATGCAGACCCATATAGCAGTAGGCACCCTCATGTAGTATACAGCCCCATATGGCACTATGCAGCCCCCATATGGCACTATGCAGCCCCCATATTACAATAAGCAGTCCTCATATAGTACAAGGCAGACCCATATAGCAGTAGGCACCCTCATGTAGTATACAGCCCCCATATAGCACAATGCAGACCCATATAGCATTAGGCACCCTCATGTAGTACACAGCCCCTATATAGCACAGTGCAGACCCAGATAGAATTAGGCATCCTCACGTAGTACACAGCCCCTATATAGCACAGTGCAGAGCCAATAGCATTAGGCATCCTCACATAGTACACAGCCCCTATATAGCACACAGCAGACCAGATAATATTAAGCACCTTCACATAGTACACAGCCCCTATATAGCACAGTGCAGACCCTGATAGCATTAGGCATCCTCATGTAGTATACAGCCCCTATATAGCACAGTGCAGAGCCAGTTAGCATTAGGCACCCTCATGTAGTATACATCCAGTATATAGCACAGTGCAGAGAACCAGATAGCAATAAGCATCCTCATGTAGTGTATAGCCGCCATATCATTTAATGTACCCCCATGGTCGTCTGGCCACAGTGATTGTACATACTCACTTCTCCTCGTTCCCCCGCTGCTCCAGTCTCCTCGGCGCGTCCATTGCTGTCGTTTGGCCTATCAGCAGGCGCGCAGTGATGACGTCACCAAGCTCCGCTGCAGAGCTGTCAGAGTGCCAACAGAGACAGTGAGGAGAATCATGAGAGAGAGCCGCCCAATCTCATCATTGCTCTCAATTGTATCGGCAACTGCGATGCCGATACAATTGAAAGTGCGATCCTCGGCGGGGGGTGGCTGGTGACAGCGCTAGCACCGGGCCCCCTGACTAGCGGTACGCCACTCCTGCCACCGCGATTGGGCCCCCCGGCAGCTCAGGGCCCCGGCATTTGACCGGGTTTACTGTGATACAGACACCAGATGTTATACAATATACACATTATATGCCATCTGATGTGTGTACACAGTATATCACACTGCTCTGTACACTGGATGTGGTATACCATGTACACAGTATATCACACTGCTCTGTACACTGGATGTGGTATACCATGTACACAGTATATCACACTGCTCTGTACACTGGATGTGGTATACCATGTACACAGTATATCACACTGCTCTGTACACTGGATGTGGTATACCATGTACACAGTATATCACACTGCTCTGTACACTGGATGTGGTATATAATGTACACAGTATATCACACTGCTCTGTACACTGGATGTGGTATACCATGTACACAGTATATCACACTACTCTGTACACTGGATGTGGTATATAATGTACACAATATATCACACTGCTCTGTACACTGGATGTGGTATATAATGTACACAGTATATCACACTGCTCTGTACACTGGATGTGGTATACCATGTAACAGTATATCACACTGCTCTGTACACTGGATGTGGTATATAATGTACACAGTATATCACACTACTCTGTACACTGGATGTGGTATATAATGTACACAGTATATCACACTGCTCTGTACACTGGATGTGGTATATAATGTACACAGTATATCACACTGCTCTGTACACTGGATGTGGTATCCCATGTACACAGTATATCACACTACTCTGTACACTGGATGTGGTATACTATGTACACAGTATATCACACTGCTCTGTACACTGGATGTGATATACCATGTACACAGTATATCACACTGCTCTGTACACTGGATGTGATATACCATGTACACAGTATATCACACTGCTCTGTACACTGGATGTGGTATACCATGTACACAGTATATCACACTGCTCTGTACACTGGATGTGGTATATAATGTACACAGTATATCACACTGCTCTGTACACTGGATGTGATATACCATGTACACAGTATATCACACTACTCTGTACACTGGATGTGGTATCCCATGTACACAGTATATCACACTGCTCTGTACACTGGATGTGGTATCCCATGTACACAGTATATCACACTACTCTGTACACTGGACGTGGTATACCATGTACACAGTATATCACACTACTCTGTACACTGGATGTGGTATACCATGTACACAGTATATCACACTGCTCTGTACACTGGATGTGGTATATAATGTACACAGTATATCACACTACTCTGTACACTGGATGTGGTATACCATGTACACAGTATATCACACTGCTCTGTACACTGGATGTGATATACCATGTACACAGTATATCACACTACTCTGTACACTGGATGTGATATACCATGTACACAGTATATCACACTACTCTGTACACTGGATGTGGTATCCCATGTACACAGTATATCACACTGCTCTGTACACTGGATGTGATATACCATGTACACAGTATATCACACTACTCCGTACACTGGATGTGATATACCATGTACACAGTATATCACACTGCTCTGTACACTGGATGTGGTATATAATGTACACAGTATATCACACTACTCTGTACACTGGATGTGGCATCCCATGTACACAGTATATCACACTACTCTGTACACTGGATGTGGTATATACACAGATATACAATGCCCTGCACTGATCACACCTGGGCCTACAGGACCTCACATATTCTATATGTAATATGGGCCATATAGTGTAATGTGTGCTGCAGGCTCAGATGTGATCAGTGCAGGATCTGTGTGTAGTGATGTCTCTGCTGAAGATCAGTGTGAGTTATTGCAGGGGAGGGATGAGGCTGAAGACCCGGCACTGACAGCCCGACCTGATCTGCAGCAGGTCACACTCCTGCAATAACTCACACTGATCCCACGGGCAGAGCTGCCGCTGACACTATGGAATCCCGTCCTGCTCCCTCCTCACTGCAGCCTCCTGCCCGGCACCATGATGGATGACGTCACTCACCATCATCCACCGAGGCCTCTGCTCCGGTCCTCCCACAAGCTCCTGTACGGCACGAAGAAGCAGCAGCGCGGTGACGTCATCCTTGCAGATTCAGCCCACACAGCGTGCAGTGGGCGTGTCTGCAGCATAGTGACGGCCGGATTGAAATTCTCTTAAAGGTACAGTGTGGTCCTGAACCTTAATAAAATGGCGCTCACACTGATGGTGGTGGGGGCCCCCTCAGAAGCTCTTGTGGTGGGGGCCCCTGGGCTGAAGCCCCTCCTGCCCCGCCTATAATCCGGCCCTGGCTTTAGGTGACAGCTTCGGAGTTCAGCCCGGCCGTCTGCAGCTGCCATGAACTGAAGCAATCACCGTGGAATCATTCGGTGGTTGCAGTTCAGTCCTGCAAACCCCGAGTTCAGTCCAGGCTGCACTCCGGAGCTCAGATGAGAGCTTCGCAGTTCAGTGCAGGTATTCGCGGCCAGGCCTGGTATTACTGGAGGTTCCTCCATAGCTAGTCTGACACTGGCGGTGCATCTTATAAAATGAAAAATACGGTATATACAGTAACTGTATCCTAAATACGTTTTGGTAAACGGCAAAAATGCCAAAACTTGTGTCACTGTCCAAATATTTCTGGACCCAACTGTAGATTTATGTTTTAGAGATATCATTATTTCCTATTTTGAGAACACTATGTGCAGCCTGTGGTACACGGTCCTTATAGGGAAAAGTAAAGATTCAGAAACATGTATAGATGTAGGAAAT
This sequence comes from Anomaloglossus baeobatrachus, assembly GCF_048569485.1. NCBI lineage: Eukaryota > Metazoa > Chordata > Amphibia > Anura > Aromobatidae > Anomaloglossus > Anomaloglossus baeobatrachus. The sequence goes on along the minus strand of NC_134360.1, from coordinate 171,155,196 downwards.
TTCATTTTGCACAGTTGGTAATTATAATTCACAAATGACAAAATGCGAAGAGTTAAATGACAGATTCAGCTCTGCTAATTCTTCACTCTACAGTATGTATTATGTGTGATAACGGTATTAGAGATGCACATAGCTTTCCAATCTATGTATCATACAAAGTTACAGATTAGTCTGTGCTAAGCTCTCGGCATGTTACAGCACATTCCATGATTTCATTTAAATTGCCGAGCTCTTTCTCTTTTCATAATAACAGGGATCGATACACAGTGAATTTTACAAACATTCTTTCCCACAATCCTATAGGCCAAGTTCCTGAAATTGAAACACACAAATAGGTTTTTGTTTTTTCGCAACCCTGTTTGCCGCTACGTCCTTTGGAAAACCCACTGAGTAAATCCATACAGCTGCATTAAACATGCTGCTTGCGACGGGGGCAGAATAGACATCCCATTGTTTCCGGCAATTGGATATATAGGGCCATTCTCTTGGCAACCTACTCCAATCCTTTTAAGTCAAAGCCAAATTTAAATGGTGGCCGTACGACCCACTGAGAAGCTTTTACAACTCTCCCCGCGGTGAAGTATGTAAAAAAAAAAAAAAAATCGAGAGCAGGAACTGTTTTTCTTATTAAAAGCCTGTAATAACCTGTGGCATTTTGAACAATACAATGACCTTTTGAGGTTGCTAAGCTCTGAACTATGTTATCTCACTAATAATAATTTACCGACTGTAATTTTATGATAGGACAAAAACCTTTTTTTTTCTTAATTTGTAAATGAGGTTCCTATTCAGAAGAGTCTTTTCATGAATTTATGAGGAGGAAACCGAGGTGAATGTAAGTGATTAATACAAGAAATAATGGATTCAGTTATTTCTTTCCACATTAACGCTGACCTCGTTTTATCATCATCATTCACGTTAATTACACAGATGAGCATCTGTTTGTTGTAGTGTTTTTATTTTTACATAAAGGGGTAAATTGACCTGTAAATGGAGTGGAAATTTCTCTACGTCTATAGAAAACATAAAGCCCTGATATGTTCACAAGATACAGTTAAGAAGCTGAGAATTACTGCATTATTGGGCTAGGAACTTGTCCACATGGGAGTTTCTAAATGATCTTTTTGGAGATGCCCTTGAGTATAGATAAAATCAAACTAATGCCTCGTGTGGGGAAGCCTATGGGCATGATGTCTTTTGGATACTTAGTATGAAAAAAAAAGCAGGTAACAAATACAGATGTTACATTGTATTTTTTGGTTTATAAGACGCAGTGGATTATAAGACGCACTCCAACTTTAGAGGGAAAAAGAAAGTAAAAAAAAATAGGGTCCGTCTTACAATCCGGTGGTGTCTTACCAGGATCATGCGGCAGTGGTGGTGGAGCAGGGTCACAGGAGGCAGGGGCGGTGGTGGAATAGGGCAATTCTGCGGGTCCTGTGCTAGAGCTGGGGTGCTGTGTTAGAGCTGCGAGCAATGTACTGGGGCTGCAGGGCGAGGGCGCTGTGTTGGGACTGCAGGCTCCATCCTGAAAATGTCAGTGGTGCGGACTTCAAATAATGGCAAGTGTGCAGCTGGAGATCTCGGCTCAAGATGTCATCTTGAACATCCCACCTCCGGCTCATTGATCTCTCAGCAGCAGACTTAAGGAAAATGGCACCTGGAGGTGGCGCGTGCGCAGATGAGCTCTTGAGCCGAGAGCTCAAAAAACACTTGTGTCAACTCTGGGTGCCATTATTTTGAAGTCCGCGCTGCCGACATTTTCAGGATGGCAGCCACAGGCTCTGCACAGCACAGCGCCCTCAGCCTGCAGCCCCAGCAGAGCATAGCTCCAGCACATCGCCCTCCACTTTAGCACAGCACCTGCAGCCCCAACACAGTACCCACAGTCCCAGCACAGCAAAGCACCCACAGCCCGAGCACAGCACAGCTCCCACACAGCACCTGTGGCATTGCTCCTGCAACCCCTCTCCACCATCGTAAGCAACATTTGGATTATAAGATGCAGCCCTCATTTTCCTCCCAAATTTTTAGAAGGAAAGGTGTATCTTATAATTCGAAAAATACGGTATGTCATTTGAGCTTCAATGACTCATGAATGACCATTGAAGGTTGAAAATATTTGTAACCTGAGGCCGCAATAACTTGTAGGACCTCTTATATTCAATGGGCATGATCCATCATACAGAATATACCACTATTTTTCACTCTTTAATGTAAGATGTATAATTTGTGAAGATTTTAGAGAGACCCTGAATTTTCTAGATGGAATCCTTAAAGGGTCTACTACTACACATCTTTCTCAATCACCATATTCCCCATTGTAAAATAATACTAACTATATGCCCTTCTGGTGCCAGTGCTGTTACAGCAATATCAGCTCTGGTTCTCCCAAGGCTCATATGACTATATTATGTAACAAGAGTCCTTCAGCCAATCAGCAGCGGCAAATGGGACGCTGGACTCTCAGATCCTTTGGCCATCACTGACATCCAGAGAAAGTCAGAGAGTAGCAGCAGCTTTCACTTCTTCTAGATGTCATTTTCTTTTGTAGTAAGAGAGAAGTGGCCCATTAGTTGCTGTTGATTGGCTGCAGTGCTCTTGTGACATAACAATGTCATGCAAGAACCTGGAGAACCAGAGCAGACATTGTTGTAACAGTACTGGCACCACAGGTGATTACAGATTGTTATTATTTTATGTGAGGAAATATGGTGATTAAGAAAGCGTTGTACAAGTAATGGAAAACCTCTTTAAAGGCTATGGACACCTTTGACATGGAATATATATATTTTTTTACACATATAAGTTGTTGCATTAAGTTTCAATCTGCAATTGTTATTTTTTTAATTCATTTTAAGAGCCCCTAATATGCGGTTTTCAGCGGGATCCAAGTTGTAGATATTTCTCCTTGGGATTATCTCTCCCAGTTATATAGGTTGGATGTAGAGTTTATGAATATCCAGGATGCTGAGATTGTCAGTAACGAATGTTCCATTTCAGTTTTGATCTTGATTGTATCATTCAATTTCTTCTGCGTTTTCCTTCAGTTTATTTGCACCTTCATGAGAAACTTTTCCCTATGGACATCTATATATATTTACCTTCCCTATGAGTTGCAATTGCTAGGACTGAATGATCATAGCAGACATACTTAGTCTATTTTTACGTGTCTAAAATCAGACATGGTCTTTGGTACTTATTGATGGTGATACAAAAGTAAAATATAAACAATATATCTATATAAATTTAGAATCACCGTAATTGTACTGACCTGCAAATTAAAGTTACCAGGTCACAGTGAATGCGGTAAAATCAACACTTGAGCAACAATGTCACAACCGCATTTTAATTTTTACAATTTAATCTCATTAAAAAAAAATATCACATTTTTCAGTATAATACGTGGTGCACTAAATAGATTCAAAAACTACAACTCATCCTGCAAAAGAACAAGTCATTATACATATTTTTCAACACAAATAAATTATGACTTTAGGAAGAAAGAGACCAAAAGAAATAAGGAAAATTAACAATAAAAGTAAAAATGGCTGCGGCAGGTATGCAGTTAATGCTGAATTCTTGTCAAAATAGTATAAAACGTTTCCAGAATAAAATAGAAGTATCCATGCGCAATGAAACATTCCTCTGTTAGCTACATTATTAGCCTTTATTTATATGCTTGTTTCCTGCAATGTGTTACTGTTCAAGCTGCTTCATTTTCCGCTCAGACACAGATCTCTAGCTCTCAGGTGAATATTTTGAACATTTGTCAACTTAACAAGTTCTAATTGTTTTCCTATCATGAGAACTATCAGGTAATAGAAACATTACCTGGAAGGCAATGAAGTGCATCAGTTCATTACTGTGGTTATACATCCATAATTACCATCTGAAGAGACATCCCTAATGACAACACTTTCCTACATCCCTAGGAACTACTACATGTTGTGCTATGTGCTGTGCCGTAACAGCAGACAGCTGATTTCTTTATACAGTGTATGACTGCCGCTATCCCAGAAGGATGCAGATGATACATTTTGAGAATCTGATAAGTAATAAGTTGGTAACTGAATAAATGTTGTAGAGAATATTTAAGTAATTAAATTATTAAATGGATTTCTTCATTTTCAGGTTGTTCTGATATTAAAGGTTATGTACACAATGGGTAAGAAAGAAAAAAAATGACACATATGTTAATGGTTGCCTTAAATAAGCACTCCCATCAAAGTTTATTTCCTCTTAATATGTTGCAAACATTATATTATACAGCACTTTGTATTAACATTTGCTCATTTTGCCTTTTGCCCAGTAAATTCTTCTCTTTTTTTTTCTCTGCTCTACCTATGTAAACAGGAAGTCTCTAGTCCCTGCATGAATTATTCCCTTCTTCAACTGCTGATCCAGCTGCTCCCTTGTCTTTTCTGCCATTAACTTTTGCAGTGATGACTCATGACTCATGCAAGGAAAATAGATTGTCATGGCTCAACTCCGAGGCTTAATCCGTTGACCTCTAGGTTGTTTGATCAGTTTCCCTCTCTTGGACCACAGTATGTTTTGTATCAGACCAACTGCTGTTAGTTCTCCTCTTTCCTTTGGCTTGCCTTTCTATTTTATTTTCACTCAGGTGTGTTAATGTCCTTGTTTTGTTTGCCCTATCACATCTTGAGAGGTGCTATTTATACTCACCATACACATTGCTCAGTGCCGACTATATTTCCAGGTTGAAGAATATTTGTAGTCACAGCTTCTCAGTTCAGGATAATCTTGCTGAGTTATCACTTTTGTGTGTCTTTGTGCTTTGTTTCTGTGTTTCTGTTCCCAGCATTCTCCCATTCTGTTTTAATTTGGGATTTGGAGAGGTTCTACTTACTTAATCTGTAAGTCTTTTGGATTTCTTTCATTTTTTCCATCTTTCTTGTACTACTGTGTGAACATATCTTTAGCCCTGTCTCGCTCCCACTGCTTGTGTGCACTTTTATGTTTCTTGGTGTTTTGTGTTACACTTGACTTATAGTTTAGGGCGCAGTTAAAGAAACTTGGGTTCAGCTGACGTTGACTGTGCGTGCCTTTGCGTAACTTTAGGGTGCCACCCTCTACAGTCAAGCAGGGACAAAACAGGGTCAGATTTAGGGTGTTCCTTGTCTTTATAGGGACCTATCATTAACATCTCCCCTGGTTTGCTCATTTTTATGTGAGTGGAAGGGCTCAGTGGCTCAGTGGCTAGCACTGCAGTCTTGCAGCCTTGGGGTCCTGTGTTCAAATCTAACCAAGGACATTATCTGCAAGGAGTTTGTATGTTCTCCCCATGTTTGCGTGGGTTTCCTCCGTGTTCTCCGGTTTCCTCCCAGACTCCAAACACATACTGATAGGGAATTTAGATTGTGGGCCCAATGGGGACAGTACTGCTGATGTATGTAGAGCGCTATTTAATTATCATAAATAATATAGGGATCAGTCATAACATAGACTTCCTTTTTCTACATAGAGCTTAGGAGGATTTAGCTAGTCAGTTTTTAATCATGTAATTCCATAAACCTAATGTAAAGCACAAGAATTAACTGGGTAGAAGGGCAAAATCAACAATTATAAGTACACCGTACTATATGATGATTACAATATACAGTATATCACAAAGGTAAGTACACTCCTCACATTTTTTAACATATATTATTAGATCTTTTCACTGAAGATACAACACTGTGATACAATGTGAAGTAGTCAGTGTACAGCTTGTATAACTGGGTAAATGTAGTGTGCTCTCTAAATAATTCAACACACAGCCATAAGTGTCTAAACTGCTGGCAACAAAAGTGAGTACATCCCTAAGTCAGGATGGCCAAATTGTGTCCAATTAATAATTTCCCATTTCATGTGACTCATTTACAAGGTGTTATCACTTAAAAACCCTTTCATACTGGTCAGCGGAAGTTCAACATGGCACCTTATGGTAAAGAAATGTCTGAGGATCTGAAAAAAGAATTGTTGCCCTACATAAAGGTTGCTTAGGCTGTGAGAAGATTGCCAACACCCTGAAACTGAGCTGCAGCACGGTGACCAGGACCATACAACGGTTTAGCAAGAGAAATTCCACTCAGTATGGGCCTCGCCATGGCCGACCTAAGAAGTTGAGTGCACGTGCTCAGCGTCATATCCAGAGGTTGTCTTTTCAAAATATACATACAAGTGCTGCCAGGGTTGCTGCAGAAGTTAAAGAGTTGGGGGATCAGCCTGTCAGTGCTCAGACCATATGCCACACACTGCTTAAAATTGGTCTGCACGGCTGTCGCCCCAGAAGGAAGCATCTTCTAAAGATATTGCACAAGAAAGCTCGCAATCAACTGCAGCAGTCTTCATTCACATGCCTTTCTATTTCATCCTTAGGTGAGCACAAAGAACAGCACCTTAACCTACAATACCCAAATAGGATCCATTGCACTTTCTCATTACAGAAATCCACCACTGATACTAGAAATAGTTGTTGGATACTTATCATTGCATCATCTACCACTTGTGGATGGAATTTAACATCTGAACCCCCTTCATATACACTCCGCCCTGTTCTGGCGGACATGTACATGATTTAGTGCTAAGTGATTAAAAATACTGGCAGTACTGAAGGTGATTGGATTGTTTATGCTGGAACAAAAATCATCCTACTCAGCAGCACATTGCCTGTTATAAACAGGTGTAGAGACAAGCAAAACTTTCAGAGTTCGGTTCGCCGATCTTTACCGAGTCTCCCGGTGTTCACCGAACAGTTACAGTAAATAATTTTAAAAAACAGCGTGTGTTCCCCCTCAATTTTGTCACCCAACCAATATAAAGCCTGACAGCAGGGGACTGGTATTCTCAGGCTGGGGAGATCCAGGGTTATTGGGCCCCCCACAGCCTAAAAATAGCAGCCTGCAGCCACCCAGGATTGCTACATCCATTAGCTGCAACAATCACAGAACTTTACCTGGCTTTTCCCTAGAGCCCTTGAGCCCTAGAGCAGAGCCAATGAGTAATATTGGGTTAATAACGTGCCCGCAGCTGCCACTTACCCCTACATTAGTAATGTGAGGTGACTGAGACACTAATTACTAATCTGTAAGTGAAAAGAAATAACCACAAACACTGAAAAAAATCCTGTGTTTGAAATTAAATACAAAAAAGCACCCTCTTTCACCCCTTTATTAACCCAGAAACACCCAGGTCCAATGTAATTTACATGAGGCCCCATGACAATTCCAGCTCTGCTACATCTGAACTAACAGCGATTAGCCATAGAACATGACCGCCTGCTGTGAGCTTCAGGTAGAGACTGAGCTGCAGTGATGAGCGGTGACTTCACTCAGGTTAGTTGCAGCTACAGCTGGAGGTTCCCACGGCCCTTCACATGTGCCTGCAGGTAACCTGACCTCAGGGCACCTGAATGAACTCTCACTGAGCTCACAGACCTGCATCTCCTAGCAGAAAACTTTTTTTTTTTTTTGCCAAGAGATGCAGATTTGGTGCTGAAATTTCTAGATCATATTCCTGCACCCAATCTACACCTCCTGCCAAAAAAAATTTGCATCACTACCGCATGCAGTATGATGCGGAAGTGAAGCAATTTTTTTGCCAGGAGGTGTAGATTGGGTGCAGAAATTTGGTGTAAACATTTCCGCACCAAATCTGCATCTCTGGTAAAAAAAATTGGCCAAAAACGGTTTTGATACCGAATCGGTACCGTTTTCTTCCAAAAAGTGCAAATTTGGTGCTGAAATCTGGTGCAGACATATCAGCAGCAAACTTGCACCTTCTGAAAGAAAACTGCACCGAAACTGCGTTAAAACATGTTTTGTGTATTTTTTTTGCCTGAAGATGCAGATTCGGTCCTGAAATTTTTACACCATATTCCTGCACCCTATCTACACCTACTGGCAAAAAAGTGCATCACTACCGCATGAGGTATGATGCGGTAGTGATGCAATTTTTTGCCAGAAGGTGTAGATTGGGTGCATGGATATGATGCAAAAATGTTATCACCAAATCTGCATCTTGGCAAAATAAAATGCAGTTTTCTGCCAGAAGATGCAGGTCTGTGAACTCAGAGTTAATTGAGGTCCCCTGAGGTCAGGTTACCTTCGGTCACATCTGGATGGCTGTGGTAACCTCCACCTCCTGTGGTGCTCAGTCTCTGCCTGATGTTACAGCATGCGGTCATGTTGTATGGCTGCCCCCTGTAACTTCAGATGTAGCAGAGCTGGGATTGTCATGGGACATCATATGGATTACATTGGACCTGGGTGTTTATGGGATTAATAAAGGATGAAAAGAGGGTGTTTTTTGTATTTTATTTCAAATAAAGGATTTTTCGGTGTTTGTGTTTATCTCTTTTCACCTACAGATTAATTATGGGGGGAGTCTCATGGATGCCTCCCATTACTAATCTAGGACTTACTGGCAGCTGTAGACTGTCATTAACTCCTTATTACCCCGATTGTCACCACACCAGGGCAATCCAGAAGAGCCACGTAAAGTGCCAGGACTGTCACTTCTAATTGATGAGGCAATCCTGGGCAGCTGAAGTTTGCTATTTTTGGGCCTGGGGGGCGAATAACCCTGAGTCTCACCAGCCTGTGAATTCCAGCCAATCATATATGCTGTCTGGGGGCGTGGTCTGACTGCAGCCATTCAAAGATGCTGGTAGGTGGAGAAAGCAGTGAATATGGATGAGGGATAATCAGCGGCCCTGGAAGTACAGCAGCAGGAGCAGTTACAGCTGTGGGGAGACTCTGTGAGTATGTTGTGCTTTAACCCTTTTTGTTTCCTTTTTTTTCTTTTCTTCAGTGATTTTTTTTGACAATCACAGCCATGTCAATTCTTGACATGGTTGTGATGGGGCCAGGAGTGGGTTTTCTGCAAACAAATACTTACTGAACATTGCTCAATAGTTGGCAAAGTGTTCGGTAAGCTGAGCACGAACGAACCGGCTGAGGCAAGTTCCGCAAACCGAAAAGATTCTTTTATTTCTAAAAAATAGATCTGCTGTTGAATACTTTATATTGTTTGTATGGTATCTTTCCATCCCCAACATTCTACATCTGCTTTTGTAAATAGTACAGTAAGCAAGCATCAAAAGACTGGAATGTGATCGATCAGCACTTGCTTAATGCTATAAAAGTTGACTCCTGTAAATGCACCCAAAATGTTTCTGTGTGATGTGTCAATATGTAAGAAGATTTGGAGCGCACTTTGTCATTAAAACTAGCCCTACTATATTTATCAGTGGGTTCACTCAACATTGATTTGTGTAATCTTAATGTAAATATCCTCTTCAGAGAGGAAGAGGACTAGAACTCTAGTGCAAACTATTGGATGCAGCTATCCTAAGAGTCAATATAAACCCTTAAATGAGAATTTGCCACATGACTAAAGCTGGGGTCACACTAAACGACAGCGACAACGAAGTCGCTGTTACGTCACCATTTTCTGTGACGTAGCAGCGACCTTATAAGTCGCTGTTATGATCGCTGCTTAGCTGTCAAACAGCAGCCGAAGCAGCGAACATAACGACAGTGCTGCAACATGTGCAGAGAGCAGGGAGCCGCGCACACTGAGCGCTGGCTCCCTGCTCTCCTAGCTACAGTACACATCGGGTTAATTACACGATGTGTCCTGCAGCTACATGTGCAGAGAGCAGGGAGCCGCACACACTGCTTAGCGCTGGCTCCCTACTCTCCTAGCTACAGTACACATCGGGTTAATTACACGATGTGTACTGCAGCTACATGTGCAGAGAGCAGGAGCCGGCACTGGCACCGTGAGAGCAGCGGAGGCTGGTAACGAAGGTAAATATCGGGTAACCACCTTGGTTACCCGATGTTTACCTTGGTTACAGCTTACCGCAGCTGCCAGATGCCGGCTGCTGCTCCCTGCTCGCTTCATTTCGTCGCTCTCTTGCTGTCACACACAGCGATCTGTGCATCACAGCGGGAGAGCGACGACCAAAAAATGAAGCTGGACATTCAGCAACGAGCGGTGACCTCACAGCAGGGGCCAGCTCGTTGCTGGATGTCACACACAGCGACAGCGACGGGACGTCGCTGCAACGTCACAGAAAATGGTGACGTAGCAGCGACGTCGTTGTCGCTGTGTGGGACACCACCTTTAGGATAAAAAGTTAAACCAGACAATCAATTTGCAGACACATGCTTTGGAGTTTACCCCTTTCTAGCGCAAAAGAGGAGGTCTGATTTGGCTACGTCAAAGGCCTCTTATGGGTGTATACTGGGGAAATTATTCTCCTTGTGGAGAATGCTAAACATTCCCAAAGTTCTCTCACCTAGCCAAATCAGACCTCCTGCTTGTCACTGATGAGGGCTAAACACCCAGAAACACATGTTTGCAAATGAGGTGTCTGGTTTGGCTTGTTATCCTAAGTGGCAAGGCTCCTTGTCAATATTGACTTTTACGATTGCCACCCTCAATATATGGCCCTAGAATTTTAGTCCTCCTGCTCTCTGAATAGGATATTTTCCTAACATCTCATTACGTTGGTTTGGCACTCTCCACAAAGGGCAAAGTTTCCCCTTAAGCTGGTGTCACACACAACGACAACGACAACGATGTCGCTGCTACGTCACCATTTTCTGTGACGTTGCAGCGACGTCCCGTCGCTGTCGCTGTGTGTGACATCCAGCAACGACCTGGCCCCTACTGTGAGGTCGCCGGTCGTTGCTGAATGTCCAGCTTCATTTTTTGGTCGTCACTCTCCCGCTGTGACACACACATCGCTGTGTGTGACAGCGAGAGAGCGACGAAATGAAGTGAGCAGGCAGCAGGAGCCGGGGTCTGGCAGCTGCGGTAAGCTGTAACCAGCGTAAACATCGGGTAACCAAGGGAAGACCTTTCCCTGGTTACCCGATATTTACCTTCGTTACCAGCCTCCGCCCTTGCTGCCAGTGCCGGCTCCTGCTCTGTGCACATGTGGCTGCAGTACACATCAGGTAATTAACCCGATGTATACTGTAGCAAGGAGAGCAAGGAGCCAGCGCTAAGCAGTGTGCGCGGTTCCCTGCTCTCTGCACTGTGACATGTAGCTGCAGTACACATCGGGTTAATTAACCCGATGTGTACTGTACCTAGGAGAGCAAGGAGCCAGTGCTAAGCGTGGCTCCCTGCTCTTTGCACATGTAGCACAGCGACGTTATGATCGCTGCTGCGTCGCTGTGTTTGACAGCTAAGCAGCGATCATAACAGCGACTTACAAGGTCGCTGTTACGTCACAGAAAATGGTGACGTAACAGCGACGTCGTTGTCGCTGTCGCTTAGTGTGAACCCAGCTTTAGCCTTCCTCTCAGATGCCTCACACCTAAAAAATCAAACCTTCTGCTTCCAATGGATAAAAAGCAAAAACCCTGAAACATGTCTGGAGATTTAATACCTGGTTTGGTTTTTTATCCCACGTCATATTGAAATTTAGGATTCATGCCCTTAATAGGTGGCATTACAGTTCTTGTACTATTTCTCCTTGAAGAGTATATCTGTAAATATATGTTTTCAGAGAACTCTTGCATGTCTCCGTACACTGTCTCCATACGCTGTCTCTCCATAAAGTCTCCATACGTATCTCTCCATATGCTGGCTCGCTATAAAAAGATAAATGTTCGCCCTTAGACCAAATTAATGTAGAAATATTTGAATTCAATAACTTTAAAATTCCATCATGGTTCTGGTATTTATACAACACTGTGCTTAATACTGTACTGATTTCATACGAGTAGAAATACGTTTAATGGAGAATTGCTGTTTCCGCATTAGCTTCCAACATGCCCTCCAGTTGTAACAGATGGACATAAACAATTCTTTTACAATACAACTGATTCATAAAATGTTTTACTTAGGCAAAGACGGAGTACATACAGCTAAGGAGGCTAAAGAGGAATGGAGAGGATAAAACAGCACATAAATAATATTTATAATCTTTTTTAATTTACAAAGGAAGAAAGTTGTAATCTAATGCTGGAGGGCGAGCGAAGATAGACGAAGATAAACAGAACAGCAAGCGCAGACTCTCTTTAATTAGTAAATTGGCACTATTCCCTTTATCCAGCCTTGCCATTTGCCAGTTATGCAAAACAACTTCAGACCTCAGTTATGTAAGTTACCTTTACTTCTTCACATCAATTAACCTTTATTTGTAACCTTTGTTATTCATATGGTCTACACTACATGACTTTTTTGACATGTCCCTGTTTCTGGATAAAACAGAAATGATTATGAGCAGAGGATTCATCTCTGAACAGCCCGATTCATTAAAAGAAGACAAGTAATGAGAAAACAAAGCGTTTACAATTTGCTCTATTCTCCATTCCATCAAAATAAGTCAAGGAAGGTAGTGGAATAAACCATTGTCTGGGCCGCGGTTGTGACAGTGACAAATAGTACTTTGTTAAGTGATGGATTCTAGATGAGAAAGCTGAATCACATGACGACAATCAATCGATTTCTATTAACCCAATCTTAGGCATCGACAGACTACAGCAATGAGAACTGGTGTTCAGTGTGACATTGCGGAGAGATGATTGAGGAGCCTAGGATTCTGTCTTATTTTAATATTTAATCATAGGGTGGATATTACTTACCATGCTTTGTGGATTTTTCTATACTAATGTACATCAATATGTAGAGTGTAAAACTTGCATTTGTCAGGAGGTCAGAAAATATAAATGTTATTTTAATACGTTGTATTTGTGCTTCATTTTGTGAAGCTTGCATGCAAGTTTCAAGCATTGCAATATCATTTAGGCTGCCCTTGAAAAAAGTCATTTTTCCTATAATGCGTTTGTATCATCAGAAGATACTCTAATCATTTGGCGGTTTGAAGACGAAAGTAAAATGGCAACAACTTCCCCTAATTGGAAAAAAGAAAGAAGCATGTGCTGCAAATAGTTTGATTTTATTGGTGGTTATATTGAGACGAGCTGATAATTTTGGTGCTTCCTTGATCTGCAGATATATACCGTGTTTCCCCGAAAGTAAGGCCCTGTCTTACATTAATTTTACCCCCAAAAGTCCCACCCTGCCTTACTTTCGGGGGAGGCCTTACATTGGAAAAAAAAATGACAATCCTCCCCCCTGCAGCCTCCCCATTGTTTGAGATCCGGCATCCACCCCATCCTCCCCCCTGCAGCCTCCCCATACAGTGGTTCTGCCCCCCACTCTGCCACCACACACACTGACACATACGGTACCGGTACAGCCCCACACGGCACCCACACACATATCGTACCGGTACCGTACACACACACACACACACACACACACACACACACACACACACTGACACATACAGCCCCATACGGCACCCATACACATAACACACACACACACACACAGAGTTTCGGAACTTACCGAAATCGGAGCGAGCCTGCAGGCGGTGAGTCGCGGCTGATTTCGGCCAATCAGCTGCAGGCGGTGACGTCGCGGCTGATTTCGGCCAATCAGCTGCGAGCCGGCTGACTGGCCAATCGCAGCTCGAGCTGAGGGCCAATCAGCTGCGAGCCGGCTGACTGGCCAATCGCAGCTCGAGCTGAGGGCCAATCAGCTGCGAGCCGGCTGACTGGCCAATCGCAGCTCGAGCTGAGGGCCAATCAGCTGCGAGCCGGCTGACTGGCCAATCGCAGCTCGAGCTGATGGCCAGCAGGGAGCCTTGCGGGGGCCATTCACCGGAGGCGGACCACGGGTGGCACGAGACTGGAGAAGGCCTGGATGGAGCGAGGGAACAGCGGCAGCGGTAAGTTCCTGTACTTTCCCCAGGGACCCCCACCCATAGGCGGCCTTACATTCCCCGGCCCCCCCGCTACCCTGCCTTACAATCGGGGGGTGCCCTACATTGGCGGACCCCCCCGAAACCCCCACCCTGCCTTACTTTCGGGGGGGTCCTACTTTCGGGGAAACACGGTATATATATATATATATATATATATGTATATATATATATATATATATATATATCTGCAGATCAAGGAAGCACCTAAGTAATCAGCTCGTCTCAATATAACCACCAATAAAATCAAACTATTGCAGCACATGCTCCTTTCTTATATACAATATATATATATATATATATATATATATATATATATAATCTCAACTGCAGTAATACCCTAGATAAAGCACAGCAAGATATTATTAAGAAATAAGACGCTGCAGTCCTCCAGAGTTGCATTCAGCAAATTGGTGCCCTTTGCTTCCATTGTTTTCAGTTGACAAAGTACTGTTGTCTATTGCAATTAACCCCTTGAGGACCAAGCCACCTTGTACGTTAATGACAATGACTCATTTTTTAAATCTGACCAGTGTGACTTTATGGGGTTATAACTCTGGAATGTCTCAAAGGTTCCAGGTGATTCTGAGATTGTTTTTTCATGACCTATTGTACTTCATGATAGTGGTAAATTAAGGTTGATATGATTTGCGGTTATTTATGAAAATATCAAAAACTTTTCAAAAAAATTTAAAAATTTCACAATTTTCAAACTTTTAATTTTTATGCCCTTAACCCTTTAATGATGGAGCCAATTTTGACCTTACAAAGGTGGTTTACTACTCTGCTAAAGTGGCCACATCTCTGTAAAACTGATAGTAAAGTCTTTTTCTAACTACGCCCCTCACCACCATGCGGAGCTGCCGCCCCACCACCGTGCTGAGCTGCCGCCCCACCACCGTGCTGAGCTGCCGCCCCATCACCGTGCGGAGCTGCCGCCCCACCACCGTGCGGAGCTGCCGCCTAACCTACACCCCACCTACTGTCTTCTCCCCAAAATCCTATAGCATGTAAGCCCACAAGGGTAGGGCCCTCTTCCCTCTGTACTAGTCTGTCTATTGTAACTTGTATACGTATTTTGTATGTAACCCCCTTCTCATGTACAGCACCATGGAATCAATGGTGCTCTATAAATAAATAAATAAATAATAATAATAATAACTACGTAGTCCAGCCAATTCTGCCTCTGAGCGGCGCTATTGTGGTCCACTCATCCCCATGAAGTGACCCCCGGGCTCCGTGAGCTTTGAGATCCAGTGATGTCAGGTCAACTTCCAGTTGACCTGACATCACCACGGGCGTTCCCAGTCTCCCCCAGTGACTGGGCTGTGGGTGGCATTTCACCACTCATCACAGCCCAGCATCGCTTCTGCTTGCGACACTCTGCAGTGAAGGAGAGAGCGCGCAAGATGCTGGGCTGTGATGAAACGCTGCCCACAGCCCAGTCACTCATGGAGACTGGGGCCGAGCTCAGAGATGTCAGGTTAATTAAAAGTTGTGTGACATCACTGGATCGCAGAGGTCACGGGGCTTGGGGGTCACTTTATGGGGATCAGCAGACAGCAATAGTGCCGCTCACAGGCAGAATTGGCTGATCAAGGTATGTGACAAAAGCCTTCCCTATCAGTTTTAAAGGAATGTGACCACTATTCCAGAGTAGTGAACCACCCCTTTAATGCCAAAGCCAAATTTTACAATTCTGATCAGTGTCACTTTATGAGGTTATAACTCTGGAACACTTCAACAGATCCCAGTGATTTTGAGTTTCTTTTTTTTGTAAGCTATTATACTTCATGATAGTAATAAATTTAGTACAATATATTTTGTGTTTATTTGTAAAAAAAAATCGTAAGTTTGGCAAAAATTTCAATTTTCAAACTTTTAATTTTTGATGACCTTAAATCAAAGAGTTTTAGAAAACAAATGAGTTAATACAGAACATTTCTCACATGTCTATTTTATATCAACCATTTTTGAAACATATTTTTTTTGCTAGGAAGTTGAAAGGTTAAGTTTATCGCCAATTTCTAATTTTTCCAACAAAATTTTACAAAAGCATTTCTTTAGGGACCACATCACATTTGAAGTGACTTTGAGAGGCCTAGGTGACAGAAAATACCCAAAAGTGACACCATTCTAAAAATTGCACCCTTCTGACTGCTGAAAACCACATCCAAAAAGTTTATTAAGGGTGGCTTTACATGTTGCGATATCTGGCCCGATATCGCTAGCATGAGACCCGCCCCCCTCGTTTGTGCGCGTTGGGCATATCGCTGCCCGTCGCGCACAACATCGCGCACCCCCGTCACACGTACTTACCTGCACTTCGACGTCGCTGACCGGCGAACCGCCTCCTTTCTAAGGGGGCGTTCCGTTCTGTGTCACAGTGACGTATCTAAGCAGCCGCCCAATGAAAGCGGAGGGGCGGAGATGAGCGGGACATAACATCCCGCCCACCTTCTTCCTTCCGCATTGTGGCCGGAGGCAGGTAAGGAGATGATCCTCGTTATTGCGGCGTCATACGGAGCGATGTGTGCTGCCGCAGGGACGAGGATCAACTTCGCCCCAGCGACAGCAGCGATAACTGGCAGCGGACCCCCATGTCAACGAGGAGCGATTTTGGACGTTTTTACAACGATCCAAAATCGCTCCTAGGAGTCACACGCTACGACATTGCTACAGCGGCCGGATGTGCGTCACAAAATCCGTGACCCCAACGAGATCGCTGTAGCGAAATCGTAGCGTGTAAAGCCCGCTTAACTCTTCAGATGCTTTACAGGAACTAAAGCAATAAGGAAGGAAAAAAATGAACATTTTTCTATTTTTCACAAAAATGTTACTTTAGCCCCAAATTTTGCTGTTTCACAATGATAACAAAGAGAAAATGCATTCTACAATTTGTTGGACAATTTCTCATGGCTAGACCGATAACCCATATGTGGTGGAAAACTACTGTTTGGGCACACGGCAGGGCTCAGAAGGGAAGGAGCGCATTCAATTTCGGAACGCAAAATCGGCGGGAATAGATAGAGGACACCATGTCGCGTTTGAAGAGCCCCTGATGTGCTTAAACAGTGGAAACTTTCCACAAGTGACCCAGTTTTGGAAACTAGACCCCTCAAGGAATTAACCCAGATTTGTGCTGAGTACCTTGATTTCCAGGTGCTTCACAGAATTTTATAAAGTTGAGCCTTGAAAATAAAAAATCCCTTTTTTCCAACAAAAATGTACACTGTTGATAACACAGAATCCACCAGACTCCCTTCACAATGACTTTTGCAAAAGCTCATTTGACACTTCTATACAAAATATAGGGTTGGGTTAAGACCATTGTTCATGTGGGGGTTTTTTAAACAGTAGGAAATTAAAGTCTAAAAAAACCTGAGTAGACAATATGAAAATTGAAAAAGCTCTTGTTTTAATATACATTGTAACACGAAAAATAAATTGCCAAAACTTAGTAAAAAATACATTAAACCAAAAAGCCTAATTTAAACAATAGGTCATTTTCTGATGACACTTTCCTTTTTAGGTTAACCAGTCCTACCAGCTCTTATTACAAGGGATAGTTAGGAACTAAAAGCAAGTTATGTAAAAGGTTTGTACCAACTTGGTAAATTATTATTAATCTATAAGATAGGTGATCATTTATTGTCGCTGGTGAACTGCTAGGACTCCCACCAATCCAGATTGTAGCCTTCCTGAATGGAGCTGCAGTCAGGAGCTGCAGTCAAACATGCAACCACCACTCCATTCACCGGCTTTACGACATGGCTAAGTGCTGTATTCTAAAAAAGCTAACAATTAACAATATGGGAGGAATACAAAAAGTTGTTTAACAGAGAAAAATTCCTAAAACTTAGAAATTTATGAAATATGTTTTAAAAACACAATAAGTGAATATATCAATGAAAAATTCCATAGAAAAGGTAACAGACAGAACACTAGTCGATATAAGGGAGTGAGAGTAAGCATATACAATGCAATGTACCAATTCTACAGGGCACTATAAATATTTCTCAGGGATGACCCTATCTTGCTGCAGAGGTCGGCACCCTAAAAAGTGCAATTCGTGCCCCCGCTCACTGATGAATCTCCCTGGGATTCCCTAAGAAGTCCCTAAACTACTACCTGCCCGTACCCAAGGTTATCCACAAAATGAATATTTGAATGTGAGGCGTTAAATAACCAAAATAGCCAACGCAAACACCTCAATGAGTATAGTCACGGCAAATAGCCAAATAGAGTAAAAAAAAAAAGTCCTTAAGAACTGGCTAGGGTTAACTGGTGCGCACCACAGTGCCCAGCCAAAGAAATAAATGGATCTTCAAAAAGATGAGCTAAACAATCACAAGTCAAACCAGTGAAAAAAGGAAAATACAAAAAAACTTTCCTTAGTGATGCATTTGTTCAGAAAGGACGGCCTCAACGCGTTTTTCCTGTGCTTCAGATTCTTCAGGACGCCATGAGTAGGTTGTGGATGTTACAGGATGAGGTGGATACTAAGTGCTTTACTCATAGCATGCTTGATGCCTTATTCTCAAAACACAAATAAATTTAATTTGAATTAATCACATTATTCTCAGTATTCACATGTATGCCATCTTTAAATACATTGGGCTTTTTGTCATTCAAGTTAAATCAAATAAAACTAATACAAAAAATATTTTGGAATAAATATAGCATAAAGAGAATATGTCACCAGATAATTTTTTTTAATGCGGCTTTTATGTTGAATATATTTAATTAAAAAATGAAAATTTTCCTATCACTGTTTATATTTAAAGAAAATCTGACCAATAAGACTAATATTAAACTCATGCTTCCTTTTCTTTAAAGGGAACCTGTCACCGGATGTTTATAATACTACCCTAACGGTCGGTGCGGAGCAGACTGGTTGGATAGGAGTCTCCGTTCTCCGGGTCCGCACCTCCTCTTTCGGCCATCTTTGTCCTCCTTCTGAAGCTAGTGTGGATGACACATTCTACACTAGCTGACATTGAGGTCCCACACAGGCGCACTACAATACTTTGATCTGTCCTACTCAGGGCAGATCAAAGTGTGCCTGTGCAGGACCTCAATGCCGGCCAGTGTAGATGACGTAGAAAGCCTCATCCACACTAGCTTCAGAAGGAGGACAAAGATGGCCGAAAGAGGAGGCGCAGACCCAGAGAACAGAGATGCCCATCCTACCCATTTTCTTCGCACTGACCATTAGGTGAGTATTATACACATCCGGTGACAAGTTCTCTTTAAAACAGACTTTTCTCATTGTCGTCCCAGACAGGATTAATATGACCAACAGCATCTCTGTATATGGTAGATAACACAGGTTCCACTAGGTCACAATAAGTGATGTTCACTGCTTACCTCTTTTTCCTTCCTTAAGCATGATATTTTTCCAGATTAGAACAGTAAACAAACTTTGCCTGGACATTAACAGAAAATGGCTAACTCGGACCCTATTTTTTTTAGTATAGTAGCATTATCTGAGCATGCTTGTTACGGTTGCTGTGGCTCTGGAGACTATGTCCGGATTTCTTGCTACTGCACATGTGCAAGCGCTGGAGACTAAGTCCTATCTTGGAGCCATTGCACATGTGCGGGTGACATCATCGCTGACACGAGGTCACATGTTTCTGACACCTTCTAAGCTGATTGGCCACTGGTCATGTGCTTGTGACACGTGGTCACATGTCTCTGACACCTTCTATGCCGATTGGTCGCTGGTCATGTGCTTGTGACGCTTTGGTCGGTGATAGGCCAGCGTGACGTCATTGCTGTCATTCTGGTAGCGGATTGGCTCTGGTGTCCTCCATCTTGAATGAGGCACAGAGTCTATATAAGACCCTGATGCACGCCGCCCGGCGCTCAGTCCTCTTGGTTCATGCATGAGGGTAGACGCCCTGTGCACGTCCCTTTAGGCATCTCTCTGTCTATGTTAGGTGAGCGCTACCGGCAGGGTAGCGTTCTTATACCTTACAGCTTCGGCTGCAGTCCGTATCCTTACCTCTTAGTGGAGCGGACATAGGCAGGTGCCTGAGGCATATGGTCCGGCTGGGCCTTGTGATTCTACTCATAGGTGGACGTTGCCGCTAGGGTAACGTTCCTTATACTGCGTCTGGCAGTTGTTCGTATCCTCGCACACTAGGGGAGCGAACAGAGGTAGGAGCTTTGTGCGGCTTATGCTGCTGTCCGTCTCTTTTGCACCACTAGAAGAGCGGACCTAGGCAGGTGCCATATCTAGTGGTTCGTGTCCTCGCACACTAGTGGAGCGAACGCAGGTAGGAGCTTTGTGCGGCTTACGCTGCTGTTCGTCTCTTTTGCACCACTAGAAGAGCGGACCTAGGCAGGTGCCATATCTAGTGGTTCGTGTCCTCGCACACTAGTGGAGCGAACGCAGGTAGGAGCTTTGTGCGGCTTATGCTGCTGTCCGTCTCTTTTGCACCACTAGAAGAGCGGACCTAGGCAGGTGCCATATCTAGTGGTTCGTGTCCTCGCACACTAGTGGAGCGAACGCAGGTAGGAGCTTTGTGCGGCTTATGCTGCTGTCCGTCTCTTTTGCACCACTAGAAGAGCGGACCTAGGCAGGTGCCATATCTAGTGGTTCGTGTCCTCGCACACTAGTGGAGCGAACACAGGTAGGAGCTTTGTGAGGCTTACGCTGCTGTCCATCTCCTGGCACCACTAGAGGAACGGACCTAGGTAGGTGCCATTTCACACTCACTGCCTTTGTCTCTGTGATTATTAACAGAGACCATTCCACACACCCTCCAAGTAAGGGAGGAATTGCTTTATTTTCTAATTATATTCCTCTGTGAGTTTAACAGAGGTATTGCACTCTGCACTTGTGCTATTATTTTTTACAGTGGCACACTTATATACCCCTTATCCTCTGCCATAGTCTGCAGCAGAGTCTTTGCACGGTGGACCCTGACTGTCTGACATTCCTTTAGGTTTTATTATCAGACAGCCCCCCCGTAACAATGCTCTAATCAGAGCAAAGATCATTGTTAAGGGAGAAAGGCGGCAAACTGTAAATCACCTTTTTTGAATGGTAGCTTCTGTGTTATATGATCTATATAGAGGTGTTATATGTCAGTGTAATCTTGTCTGTGGCGATAATGAGACTCATGAAAAGTCTAATAGTCTTTGTGACAACAGTGTTTCGAGCAATTTAAAGACAGTGATATCCAATACAAAAAAAAACATACAAAAAAAATCTGCTTAGCAATAGCTGAGAAGACGGAGCCAGTGCAGGTGCAAAATACTAATCAACAACCACTCACAAACCTACTATTAATGGTGGGGTGGAGGGACTTAGCATTACAGATACATATGGCTAAAGGGAATCTGTCAGCAAATTTTTGCCATGTAATCTGGAGCCAGCATGCTGCAAGGATTAAAACATAGAATTCAATAATGCCTGTGTGTCGCCCGGGGATCAGGGGGTACTCAGATCCGGGCCACAGGGTCACTCCTGTGGGTATCACGGTAGTGTGACCCGGTCTGTGATCCCAGGCTCCACAGTAAAAGGGGGTTTGTTAAGGGAGATTGTCCGTGATGCCACCCACGGTTGTGGTGATTGTGGACACCACCGCTGCTCTTTATGGGGATCCCGGGAGCGATGGTATGGAGCAGCTAGATGTTAGTCCTCCCCTCCGTGGGTAGGGGGTTGGTTATCCCGGGGCCCGGTGATGGGGTAAGCAGGGATCAGGGCGCAGTGCTGCGGTGCGGTGCCCAAGGGCACGGGCGTACTCACAAGTATTCCACACAGAGTCACTGGTAAACTAGGAATTGCCGGTGTCCGCAGCCTTTGGTACGGGGTGTTAGTGTCCCACACACGGTGCAGCAGCTCCTGTTGTTCTTTCCCTGCAGCCAGGTGCCTTTCTCTCCACTCTCTTCCTCTTTCTCCTCAGCCGGGAACGGGGAGTCCACTCCCCTGCAGTGATCCGGGTCACCCAGGTACCGGGGGGCCACTACCCTGCCCGGCTACCTCTGGCCCCTTCCTCACTCACAGCCGGTCCCGGCCCTCTCGGAGCACGCTTCACTATCAGCCTGGGAGCTACAACTCCAGACTCCTCTTCTGTCTGCCTTTCCAAACACTCTGCCCAGCCCCTCCCCTCCTGCTCTGTCTTGTTCCTACACTGGGGGAGGGTGGTTTGTCCTGCTGCACCATGTGGGATCAGATTACCAAGGAGGATTAACTCTTTCTGTGACAACCTGGCTTTGCCAGGGCGTCACACACCCCCTTGGTAAAACACGGCCCGTCCTCGGGCCGTCTGGCCAGCAACATTTATTAAAACTGGAAAAATCAACACATTACAATCATACATCTTCCCACATCGGGAGGTACGTTTTCTAAAACTTTAAACCGTTCTGCCACCCCACACCTGCGGAGCAGATGGCCTCCTCCTGAACTTGAGGGCGTTCAACAGGGGTGACAGTCCATAACACAGTCAACTTTTTAACTTGTGGGTAGCCGTCCATGCTCCACTACCGCTGCTGCTGCCGCCACTCCCAGTACGGGGCACGGGTTCCGTGCTCTGCCTCCTGCTCAGAAGCCAGGCCCACTTAGATGCCCTCGGCGCCGGTTACAACCGGCCTCGCTAACTGCCGAGGGCTCCATCTCTCACTGGCCTGCTCCTCCTCTCTGCAGGTGCACTCCGGCTGCTCCACAGCCGTGATGGGGTACCTGGGAGCAGCTGGCGCCACATCTGGGGCAGACTTCCAATTGTGTGCCACCTCCGTTGCGGCCGGGCGGACTGCCGGAGCCGACGTCATCACCGTGGCGGCTGGGCGGACTACCAGAGCCGGGTAATATGTCATCGGGGTTGCGGCTACTGCTTGTCCAGGAACGGAATTAGGCAAAGTCCTGGCATCCCTGCATTTACAGTCCTGGTCACATGAACTGCGGTTCCTTCTTCCTGCTCCCCCTTGGTACTCGGGAGCAGTCCTTCCAGAAACTTTTAAAGTTTTCCTTTCGCTTCCGGTCCTCCGGAGCTTCACTTCAGCCCGCGTTCTCAGGGGGCGGAGCCTCTTTTTCGCGCCCACCGCTTGGGGAAGAAGGCGCTGGGTGGGAGATTTTCGCGCCCAAAATGGCGGCAAAGATGGCGACTTTCAAAATTTTTGCAGCGGATCACCGCTGACAGTCCAGAATAAGGCGCACTTCCTCCAGGTAACTGGATGGGTTTGATCCTGTTCGTGACGCCAAATGTGTCGCCCGGGGATCAGGGGGTACTCAGATCCGGGCCACAGGGTCACTCCTGTGTGTATCACGGTAGCGTGACCCTGTCTGTGATCCCAGGCTCCACAGTAAAAGGGGGTTTGTTAAGGGAGATTGTCCGTGACGCCACCCACGGTTGTGGTGATTGTGGACACCACCGCTGCTCTTTATGGGGATCCCGGGAGCGATGGTATGGAGCAGCTAGATGTTAGTCCTCCCCTCCGTGGGTAGGGGGTTGGTTATCCCGGGGCCCGGTGATGGGGTAAGCAGGGATCAGGGCGCAGTGCTGCGGTGCGGTGCCCGAGGGCACGGGTGTACTCACAAGTATTCCACACAGAGTCACTGGTAAACTAGTAATTGCCGGTGTCCGCAGCCTTTGGTACGGGGTGTTAGTGTCCCACACACGGTGCAGCAGCTCCTGTTGTTCTTTCCCTGCAGCCAGGTGCCTTTCTCTCCACTCTCTTCCTCCTTCTCCTCAGCCGGGAACGGGGAGTCCACTCCCCTGCAGTGATCCGGGTCACCCAGGTACCGGGGGGCCACTACCCTGCCCGGCTACCTCTGGCCCCTTCCTCACTCACAGCCGGTCCCGGCCCTCTCGGAGCACGCTTCACTATCAGCCTGGGAGCTACAACTCCAGACTCCTCTTCTGTCTGCCTCTCCAAACACTCTGCCCAGCCCCTCCCCTCCTGCTCTGTCTTGTTCCTACACTGGGGGAGGGTGGTTTGTCCTGCTGCACCATGTGGGATCAGATTACCAAGGAGGATTAACTCTTTCTGTGACAACCTGGCTTTGCCAGGGCGTCACACCTGTATTGTCAAGGTCTGATCTGTTATTTATTTACTTTGTTTGTTTAATCAGCAGGACTCATCATTGCTCGAATTACAATGTCACATGCAGGACAGTCCAGCACACCTCCTCCTCTGACACCTCACAGGCAATGCACAATCTTTAGAGAGAGCCTGGTGTCCAGGAGGAACAGTTCTCTCAGCTCTGCTTCATGACAAAATTCTGATTGTGTCAGAATGGCTGAAGCCAGAAATCTAAGTGATACATCATTGGATTCAGGATCTCTTTGCCTGTATCATACTGTTCTCAGATGAGGAAGCGAAAACTTTTGACAGATTCCCTTTAAAGCTCGTTTGCAGTGCAAATCACATTGATATGCTTATTACACCATGGCAGTTTACAACCAATTAGTGATGTGCATACATACAGGTTGAGCCTCAGGTATTTACTTGTAATGGCTAGATTAATACTAATACTATTAGATTAGACAGGCTGCCCTGCACTATGTAATTGTACCGCCCCCGTGTCAGCAGCCAGGCCGCTCGGATCCTGAACCGCGGTGGCTCGAGGGGTCTCCGGACCCGGGGGTTCGCGCGGTCACTCGAGTTTGAAGAGGGGGGTATATATACAGGGGAGTTAGAAGTCCGTGATGCCACCCATGGTGCGTGGTAACATGGAGTACCACCCCTGCTGGTGGTGGGGAAGCCCGGTGGCGGTGGTATGGCAGCAAGGTGTTTAACCCCTCTGTTGGTAGGGGGGTTGTGCCCCAGGGCCCGGTGGTTGTGCAGGAGGGTGCCGTTGGGAAAAGGAAGGGTCTCTGCGTACTCACTCAGTCCAAGAAAACTGACACCGACAGCTTGTAAACCAGAGTTCTGAGCACCGCTGTAGCAAGGAGAGAGCACGCTTGGATCCGTGCTCTTGGTGTTGCTTGTTAGCCTGTGGCCTTTTCTGTGGCACCTTCTCACTTGTTGGACCCTATAGTCTGGAACTAATCAGGTCCCGCAAACCCATATGGCTAACGGAGTGAGCTTGCTCTCAGGGTTCACGCTTGGGATTTGGTGGACTGTACTTTGGGAAAAGTCCTATCCCCTCGTTGCGCTAGTATCCCGATTTTGGAGCGGGTGAGGGATGAATCTTGAAGACTTCACCCCCGTCGGGTAAATTACCAGGACACTTGAAGCTACTTCCCAGCCTAGGGTCTATGTTCCCCGTCATGCCCTGGCCCGTGCCCGGAGATAGCTCAAGGCCGCCGGATGCCCTCCTCGGCAAGTCCGTGCCCCTTGACATGATCCCCTGCTACCGGGGTTTCAGCTCCTACCAGGCCCAGACCAACGTTTGCCACCTAGGAGTCTACTAGGAGCCCAGCTCCTCACCCTTCATTCTCCACTTCACAACTCCACTCTACAACTCCTCTCACTTTTTCACTTTCCCTTTACCAACCCCCCAAGTGGGCGGCCCTATACCCTTCAGGCCCCTCAATGGTGTGTCTGGTGGGTATTGTGTAAAGTGCTCCTAGGGTTTTGACTGGCTGTGATCTTAGCAACACCAAAAAACAGGGATCAGTAACCAAGGAGGATGCGGATACTGTGCAGAAGGGCAGATTGCACAATACCCTGTGATGACCTGATAGGCCAGGGCGTCACATAATTACACTCCATGAGAACAGCCACCCTAATTCACCTCCACGTCAACCCTGGCTGCATCCTGTAAATATAAAAATGTATTAGACCTAAGCTAATATTTTGGACAATATTCACAAGCTTCCAACTCCCTTCAATGATCCTCTCTGTCTTACGAGTATAAGTGTCATTATAGGCTGAAAGCCGTCATGGTGTAATACATGCATCTGTGTGGCATGTACCTTCTGCAAGACTTATATGTGTGCATTTAAAATTAGTAAAGAGTAAGTATTACCATGTTCAGGTGCTCGGTACTCGTATTGAGCAGTTGGATGTTCAGATGGGCGCGACTCATCTACCTAGTATAATGGAAGTTTATGGGGAGCAAGCATTTTTCTGCAAAATCTTCCGGAAAAATGCTTGAGTTTCCCATTGACTTCCATTATATTCATAAGCTCAAGTTGCACCCATCCCAGCATACAACTGCTTGTTATGAATACTGAGCACCCGAGCATGGTATTGCTCGATCATCACTAGTTACGAGTACCAAGCACCCGAGCATGGTAGTGCTCGCTCATCACTAGTTATGAGTACCGAGCACCTGAGCACGGTAGTGCTCTCTCATCACTAGTTATGAGTACCGAGCACCCGAGCGTGGTAGTGCTCTCTCATCACTAGTTACAAGTACCAAGGACCCGAGCATGGTAGTGCTTGCTCATCACTAGTTACGAGTACAGAGCAACTGAGCATGGTAGTGTTTGCTCATCACTAGTTACAAGTACCGAGCTCCCAAGCATGGTAGTGCCCGCTCATCACTTGTTACGAGTACAGAGCACCCAAGCATGGTAGTGCTTACTCATCACTAGTTACGAGTACCGAGCACTCAAGCATGGTAGTGTTTACTCATCACTAGTTACGAGTACAGAGCACCCAAGCATGGTAGTGCTCGCTCATCAGTAGTTACGAGTACCGAGCACCCGTGCATGGTAGTGCTTACTCATCACTAGTTACGAGTACAGAGCACCCGAGCATGGTAGTGTTTGGTCATCACTAGTTACGAGTACAGAGCACCCGAGCATGGTAGTGCTCGCTCATCAGTAATTACGAGTACCGAGCACCCGTGCATGGTAGTGCCCGCTCATCTCTAGTTATGAGTACCGAGCACCCGAGCATGGTAGTGCACGCTCATCACTGTTTATAAACATGTTAGGTATGTGAGTGATTTTTCACATTATTTTGTGCCTGTGCTGCATTTGCCTTTTACCATGGAGGCTTTCTGCTTCGTGCAGTATGTTGGTATTGATAAATGGACCTTTTTTTACCTTATTATTTTTCAAATAATGTTTAGAAACTTCCTATCGCCCGTATAAATACAAATCTACTGGGGCAAGAGATGATGAGCTCCACTTTTAAATAAAACTATTCGTATCTATGCTGTATTTGTAAAAACAAAAAATATCTATTGTCAATTTTAACTAAATCTTTCCTAACTCACTAACGGCAGAAATGATGTGAACTATAAGTTCTTTGATTTGGCATTTTCCTTCTATCTCATGGGTCATCCTGTTCTTACGGCGGCAACCATGATTTATTTTAAAGCTTTCTTACGGCAGCTGAGAAATGACTCCATTAAACGTATTGATTGTTATAAATGCAAAGACAGTTGTCACCAGGGATAGACGCTCTTCTGAAGTAACCACTGTTTCTACTTTTTGTCTCCTTTGTAGCCATAATTTAAAAATCATGAAGAAAGAAAGAAACAGAAGAGAGCTAATTACAAGACCGTATTAAAAATCTGACTCAATGGGTGGAATATTTTCTTCTTGTGTCAAGAAAAAAAATATCTCTAGCATCATTATAAGGAGGGTCAGCCATTCATTTATTTATTTAAGTCAATATTCGCTTTTCTTATAGTGGTTAACGCAGTCACAGTTCGTTCACTGGAGATGAATCATTGATTCCTTTAGGACATGGTGTAAATCCACCAAAATATTAATCTCAGCATATCTACATATATCAAAACACGGTAGGAAGTGGATTTTTTAAATCTACAAATTATGCAGTACTCTGTTATCGGAGCTTTTTTTTGGCAATCATACACTGGATATAATATGAAGGTTTGAGTCAGAAGGTACAAGTTATTTTAGATATTGTTTGCTGTGTAATCAAGGCTCATTAATTATGTATTCATAATGTAAGGCTTAATATTACTACTATGAAAAATTTACATTTGTAGTGCTTCAGATGTCTTCCAATATTTTATCAATGTTCCATGAATTCAACTATCACAGTCTTGGGAACAGAATATGCTGAAAAGACAAAAGAAGCGCAAATAGCATCTTATCCGGGTAGAGAGCCAGTCTGTGGCAGGAACAAGAAGGCTCAAGTTGGGTGGTTGTGAGAAGCCACAACCACTGTATGAAACATGGACACGGTTGCCGTAGCATCCCTGGAGAAGGTCATTCCAAATGGATGGAGAAATGGGATAAAGCCGCACTTACATGGATGAAAAGTTGAACCAAGATGTGGAATGGATGATTTTTATCCGTCGATGCATTTCTGAGAACAATTTCTCCTTCTTCAAGGCAAAAATTAAACTTTGTCTCCATAAAAAAGAGAAATTGTTCTCAGAAACTCGTCAATGAATAAAAATCACCTATTCTATTTTGAATTATAGTCTTGGTAACTTCACAGAGTGTCATGTAGTGTTCAGCTTTCCACTCGCTGGGTGTCATTTCGGCGTCAGACTCTGTTCACACCACAGAATCTGACAAGCAGCTTGGGATCTCTTATTTGCACAGCCTATCATGGGTGTCGGCTGTGTTTTGCTTCACTGATCTCCAGTACAGCAGGAGTTAATTCCTGCTGGCTTGTGAACTGTTCCTAGAAACTCGGGCTGTTAATGACCCTGCACAGCTGCCTTCACCCTTTTTTATGAGGTTCTGGATCCTGTTGCTGGTCGCTGGATATAGCTTCAGCGATCCTGGTCTTTGTGGTTATCCAGTTTCTTTGTGATCTACAGTTCCCTTTCCACATAGTGTGAAAGTTCCCCAGTTGTGCACTTATTTCATACCCTTTGCTTTATTCTCTTGTACACATACTGTCCCTACTTTGTGTTTGAGTGCAGGGTGTACGAGTTATTGTTCCCCATTGTCCATGTCATTTCTGTGGGGTTTTTGTTACTAAATTCTGGCACGCTGCCAGAGTGGGGAGTAAGATCAGGGCTCTTACAGGAGATAGGGTCACACTGTGTGCGCAAACCTGGCTACCATCAAGCCTAACTTCGAGATAAGGGACAGTGCAGGGTCTTGAATTTGAGGGCCAGCCTAGGAACCCCTGTTTCATCAGTACATACCCAGTGACACAGAGTCACCGAGTGTCAAGGAAGCTATCCTTTGGGATAAAGAAAAACCTAAGTGGATCATGAATTTTGGCACTCCATATCCCAATGAATTGAAATGTTAATATATCTGATTTTGAGTTCTCTTGTTTCTGATGGTCTCTGTACTTGTTATACTAGTTGTACAAAGACAATTCCAAAACAGTTGACATACTGTGCAAATAGCAAAACAAAAAACTTATGGCACATTTTATAATATAAGTGTAGCCACGCAATTGAATGAAAGCAAAGGCTCACAGCCTACTCCATCAAACATTAAAACACAAAGAAAGTGAGTTTTACAGGGTAAGTATAGAAGGCTTTATTGATATGCAAAAATTAAAACCAATTCATATTCATAAATACAGTAAGAGTATTACTATAAGACCTAAAAGGTGTAACAGACAACAGTAAGGCGGGCTTTGCACACTACGACAACGCAGGTGCGATGTCGGTGGTGTCAAATCGAAAGTGACGCACATCCAGCGTCGCAGTCGATATCGTAGTGTGCAAATCCTTTTTGATACGATTAACGAGCGCAAAAGCGTCATTATCGTATCATCGGTGTAGCGTCCGACATTTCCATAATTCCGGTGCAGCGACAGTTGTTTCTCGTTCCTGCGGCCGCACACATCGCTGTGTATGAAGCCGCAGGAGTGAGGAACATCTACCTGCGTCCCGGCTGCAATGCGGAAGGAAGGAGGTGGGCGGGATGTTTACATGCTGCTCATCTCCACCCCTCCACTGCTATTGGCCGCCTGCCGTGTGACGTCGCTGTGACGCTGCACGACCCGCCCTCTTAGGAAGGAGGCGGATCGCCGGCCAGAGAGACGTCGCAGGGCAGGTGAGTGCATGTGAAGTTGGCGTAGCAATAATGTTCACTACGCCAGCAATCATAAGATATTGCTGCTGCGACGGGGGCGGGGACTATCGCGCTCAACATCGCAGAATCAGCTTGCGATGTCGCAGTGTGCAAAGTACCCCTAAGAGGTGGGTGGGTGGGCTTGCACCAACGCTGAAGCTACATCACGCTGCTACACTGCTAAGGTCAACCCTCCTAGCTATCGGACCAGCCAAATGGCTAAAATGTGTGTCCCAGTGGGAGAAGGAGAAAGCAGAGAGGCCTATTACCGTTCCAATGTGACAACGCGGGAACAGGCAGGCCGTTAGGCTGGAGCCCCCAGAGACATCGCAACTATGCTGGCTTAATCATGGATGATCGATTAGTGTGCTGACAGGACCCTTTTATAGGCGTATACGCGGTCACATGACCGCCGTATCACTTGATGTATTGTGTTTAATGCGGCGCATGCGCGGCTGCGTCGCCCATCGCACACACCCACCGCTGGCGTCAGAGCCCACGTGAACGTCGGGTAACCAAGGCAACCAAGATGCTCCTCAGAGGGCGCAGGAGACACCGCGGTGGGGGCAGGAGGGAGCGATACAGCCGGGCATGCGCACACCCAATACAAATGATCACGGCATTGATGGCTTATGCGAACCCGTCTGTAAATTCATCAATTTTTACCTTAAGCCTATAGTGGAGACGCTGCCATCTTTTGTTCGTGACACGACGGATGTCCTCAACAGGGTGGACGGGGTCTTTGTTGAATCAGACATGATTATAGTTACTGCCGACGTAGAGTCCCTCTATACCTGCATCAGTCATGATGCAGGTGTAGAGGCGGTCCGCTTTTACCTGAGGAACGACAACCGGGATGGCCTTTTGTGTGAATTGATCTTGGAGCTCCTCCATTATGTCCTGACCCACAATGTTTTTTACGTTTAAAGATCAATTTTACCGTGAGAGGCGGGGCACAGCCATGGGCACGGCCTGTATGCCTTCGTATGCAAATCTGTTCCTGGGGTACTGGGAGAGGAACATTTCTGCGTGCGGGGGCGCACAGGCTTCAAACCATGTGCAAATGTGGCTCCGCTATATTGATAATTTGTTTTTTATTTGGCAGGGCACAGTGGAGGAGCTCAGATCATTTATGGACCCACTAAATAACAACACTAAAAATATTAAGCTGACATATAAGACCAGTTTTGTAGACCATACTGGCCTGCTTCAGACTGATGTTCATAGGAAAGAAACAGCGGTAAACGCTTTACTTCATGCCTCTTAAGCACACAATATGTCCACTATACAGGCTATCCCAGTTGGCCAATTCCTCAGGGCAAGGCGGATCTGCTCCACGGTGGAGAGATTTGAGGGACAGGCCAGTGACCTACGGACTAGATTTCTTCAGAGAGGATATAGCCACAGATCAGTAAAGAGGGGTTATAATCAGGTCAAATGTACCCCTCATGGCCTACTTCTGCAGTGCTTCAATACAAGGTCAGTTGATCAGGGGAGTCAGCCCATTCGGTTTATCTCCACCTTCAATTCAGAATGGAACACAATGCATGACATTTTGACTAAATATTGGCCAATTTTACAGACAGAATCAGGGTTGTCCCCAGTCTTCCTGATGTTGCCTCCTTGAAAACCCTACCTAGGCATTTCAGACAGTATCATGACTGTGACGCTAGGTCTCTGAGAGTACTTGGTATTGATCTGGTACATGGGGGCATCAGAGGGGGCAACACAAAGAAAGTGTTAGCCCAGAAGGAAGCTAGGTGGACAGTGACACTTGACACCCTGAGCCCCAAGGGTTTTAATGAAAATTTGAGTTTTTCCCCTTTCCTCTAATCTTTCTTGACACCATCATCATGTTGGCGGGTGAACATGTGTGGGCACAATCATTCTGATGTGCTTGTCCATGTTCACAAATTAATATATATCTTGGAGGTGTCCCCCTTGTTTTTAATTGTTTTTAAATTGTGTATTTTTTCTGCATGTTCACTTTTTTATTTTTATCTAGCAGTGCCCTTTATCTATATGGACCTGGGAATCTACCACTCTTCCCCGTTTTCGACCTACTAACATCTATTAAAGCAGACCCTCTATGTGGATGCCTAGGAATATTATAAACCTCTTCTGTGCAGTCATGATTGTATATTGTTATTGATTATATTTTGGTTGTACTATTTCACATGTTGCACCTACCTCCTTACTCTTTTCATTTGGTGATTCTGTGATCACTTGTATTGAGTGTGCGCATGCCCGGCTGTATCGCTCCCTCCTGCCCCCACCGCAGCGTCTCCTGCGCCCTCTGAGCAGCGTCTTGGTTGCCTTGGTTACCGGACGTTCACGTGGGCTCTGACGCCAGCGGTGGGTGTGTGCGATGGGCGACGCAGCCGCGCATGCGCCGCATTAAACACAATACATCGAGCGATATGGCGGTCATGTGACCGCGTATACACCCATAAAAGGGTCCTGTCAGCACACTAATCAATCATCCATGATTAAGCCAGCGTAGTTGCGAAACATACGTCGGATGTCTCTGGGGGCTCCAGCCTAATGGCCTGCTTGTTCCCACGCTGTCACTTTGGAACAGTAATATGCCTCTCTGCTTTCTCCTTCTCCCGCTGGGACTCACATCTTAGCCATTTGGCTGGTCCGATAGCTAGGAGGGTTGACCTTAGCAGTGTAGCAGCGCGATGTAACTTCAGCGTTGGTGCAAGCCCACCCACCCACCTCTTACTGTTGTCTGTTACACTTTTTACTGTATTTATGAATATGAATTGGTTTTAATCTTTGCATATCATTAAAGCCTTATATACCACCACCCATTCCCTGTAGACTGTGAGCCCTCGCGGGCAGGGTCCTCTCTCCTCCTATACCAGTCTGTCTTGTACTGTTATGATTGTTGTACGTATACCCTCTTTCACTTGTAAAGCGCCATGGAATAAATGGCGCTATAATAATAAATAATAATAATAATAATAATAAAAAATACTTACCCTGTACAACTCCCTTTCTTTGTGTTTTAATACTGTGCAAATAGTAAAGAAAACAAGACTACAGTGGTTTGCAAATCTTGTAAAGCAATATTTTATTCACAGCAGAGCATAGGACACATAACAAAAGTTAGTCATTTCTCCATTTCATTTGAAAAAATGAATTCATTTAGAAAGTGATGGCAGCAACATCTCAAAAAGGTTGGAACAGTTTTATGTCTATCATTGGTATTATCACTAATGACTAGGGCTGAGCGGGCCCGGGCTGTAAATGTCCGGATCCGCGTGGTTTCAGCACTATTCCTGGGCCTGATCCGGGCCTGGGATTCCGGCTGCAGGATCCGGAACCGGCATTTAATAAAAAATGAAAAAAAAAAACAATAAATAAATAGCGTTTCATACTTACCAGACTCTGTCATGGTGGCACACTTGCTTCCGGGTCGCGCTTTCACTTCCTGTGCTGTCACACAGCTTTCCGTGTTTTCCCTGCCCACCGGCCATCCTCTCAGCTGTGATTGGTTCCTGGCTGACCCGCCCCCCAGCCTGTGACAGTGTCTGCCGTGCAGTCATCGCTTATCGCGGTCAGTACTACGCTGCACTCAGAGCGGGCGGTCATACCCTATGGCTGCTCGCTCTAACATGTAGCAGAGCTGAAGCGGCGTGGGACTTCTCCTGTGGATTACGTCGGAACTGCAGGGTATTTGGGGGTTAATAAAGTGGTGAAGGAGGAGTGTTTTGTATTTTATTTCAAATAAAGGATTTTTCTGTGTGTCTGTGTTTATTTACTGTCACTTACAGGTTTGTGTGATGCAGGTATCTGATAGAGGCCTGTGCCATCACAAACCTAGGGTTTAGCAGCAGCTATGTGGCCCTGCTAACCCCTCCTATTACCCCGACTGTCACCGCATCACGCCAGCGGGAAGAGCCGGTATCGCACACCGGTATGTCGCATCTAACAGATGCGACATACCGGACGGCTGCGGGCTGAGGATATACCAGCCCCCGGTCGGCGTTATCTTGGCTGGATGTGAAGATTAGGGGGACAGCACGTCGCTTTTTTTTTGTTTTTTTCTTACTTTCACCGGAATCACAGGTGCGAGGGGCTCTGGCAGCACCCGGAAGCCTTGCACGTGACCCGGAAGGAGTATGTCGCCATGACAGCGCCTCGGTGAGTATGCCGCGCTCGTTCCCAGCCCCCTAGCCCCTCCACAAATGTTTTAACCCTCCGGATTCCGGTCCCCATTGACTTATATGGGCACTGGATTCCGGAGCGGATCGGACTTATTTTTAAGTCTGTTAACGACCCGCCGGCCCCGGATTATTGCCATCCCGCTCAACTCTACTAGTGACGAGTGAGCACTAAAATTTTGGAGTGCTTGATACTCGAATTGAGCAGGTCACACGCTCGGACTAGTTAAAGTAGAGTAACAAATACAATGCAAGTCAATGGGAAAATCAAGCATTTTTCTGGAAAACCCTAAGAGGACGGCTGGGGAGGGCAGGAAAATTGCTGAAATAGATGGAAACTGCACTCAATTGGAATCGCAACAGCATGAGAAAGATGCTTGGACACATTTGTGACTCCCAGGTTGCTGTTGGGAACTAAATCAAAAAATAATATAAAGAAACTACATGGGTCTCCTCCTATTTTCAATAAACAACCAAGGTAAAGTAGACAGCTGGGTGCTGATATTATCAGACTGGGAAGGTCCAAGGTTCTTTGGCCCTTCCCAGCCTAAAAATACCTGCCCCCAGCCATCCTAGAATTGGTGCATCACATTATAGGCATCAATCCTGGCTCTTTGCCCGACTTTTCCCAATTACTTTGGTCGGTGGAAATCGAAGTCATATTTTTAGAAATTGATGTCAGCTGTTTAATGTCAGCTAACCAGCTAACCAGCTAACATGAAGCCCATGGGTTAGTAATGGAGAGGTGTTTATCAGATACCCTCATTACTAACCCAGTAATAAAAAAAAAAAGTTTATTTGAATAAAGACTTCCCCACACTATTCGTTCTTCACCAATTTATTATCAAACATGTTTCCACAAAGTTGCGCATAGTTCACATTTCCCGAATGCAGCTTAAGCGACTGTGATTGCAGTAAAGTACAGCTTTTCACAGGCGCAGGGTAGTGACGACAACTCGCATCAGAGCCGCCAACTCAACGCTGTGCTCTAATTGATGCGCCAGTTCTGGAGACACTGCAGGTTGATATTTTTAGGCTTGGAAAGGCCCAATAGCCATGAGTCTTTCCAGCCTGATATCAGCTCACAGCTGTCTGCTGTACCTTGACTGGTTATGAAAAATAGGGCGCAACCCCACTCCATTTTTTATTTTTTTGTATTTATTTATTAGGTTAAACCAGGCTAAAAACACTCTTTAGTGCCACATGAAAGGCACCAAAGGGTGCAAGTGTGCAATATACAATATTCTGCAATAGTAGTTAAACCCTTCCTATGTGACTGCTCTACTCTCACTCATCACAAATTTTTACCTCTTCTTTTTACAGAAGTCTGTAACCATGTGGAAAATGAGGAGACCAGTTGCTGAAGTGTTGAGAGAGGAATTTTGTCCATTATTGTCTTATTTGTAGAATTTTAGTTGCTCAAGAGTCTTGGGTCTGCTTTTCTGAATTTTTTATTTCATAATGCACCAAGTATTTCTATTGGTGAAAGGTCTGGATTGCAGATAATGAGTTCATCACTTGAACTCTTCTCCTCTGAAGAAATGCTGTTGTGATGGATGCAGCATGTGGTTTAGCATTGTATTGCTGAAATATGCAAGGACGTCCCTGAAATAAATGTTCCTTGAATGGTAGCATACTATCATGAGCAAAAGTGTTGGCACCCTTCAAATTGTTCAAGAAAATGAAGTATTTCTCCCAAAAAATTATGGCACTCACTACTTCCTTTGTCTGTTTTGGAACAACACAAAAAACACAAAAAACTGACAAATTGTACATTATTTCACACAAAACTCCAAAAAGGGCTCAAACAAAATTGTTGGCACCTTTCCAACATTGTGGGTTAACAACTTTATTTCAAGCATGTGATGCTACCCACTCCTTTTCACTCACTTTTCCACCCTCTGTGTCTACCCCCACTAATTGCTTACTCAATGAGAAGCATGCATGGAAGTATGAGCATTCTAAAAGCCCCGTTACATGCTACAATTTATCTGACGATATGTCGTCGGGGTCACGGTATTCGTGATGCACTTCCGTCATCGTTAGCGACGTCGTTGCATGTGACCCCTATGTGCGACTCCGAACGATCGCAAATAGGGTGAAAATCGTTGATTGTTGACACGTCGTTCAGTTTCAAAATATTGTTTGTCGTTTGGAATGCAGCAGACATATTGTAACGTTTGACACCCTGTCAACGACGAACAACATCCACATGACCGCCTTGGTCAAACAATATATCGCTGAACGATGTAGAGTCGTTTGTGAGATGTGTACGTGTGACCGCTACTGAACGACCTATGTGCGATCTCGGCAAATCATTGCAACAATCTGGGCGTGTCACATCGTTAATGAGATCGCTAGCGATGTCACTGCGTATAACGGGGCCTTTAGAGTTGCATTTTGTTGGTTCAAATTTCTAATGTGAGTTTTCACTAGGTACCATGCATCTGACACATAGGTATGTACCTTGTAAATTTTACTCCATTGGTAGCATACAGTGTGCTGAAGGAATTTTCCAATCCTGCTATCCCTTATGCAATCAAACAAAAATAAGTAAACAATAATAAAAGATAAGGAAAAACATTAAGTGGTTAGAGATGTTGAAGTTCTTTTTTAAACTCCAGGTGCTTGACAGATCTCTCCCATAGCAGGACTCCGGTCAGTCTCCTAGAGAAGCACTGGAAGTCGCCAGATGGGAGCAGCATTCAACTAGTCTTATCTCTATTTTGGTCCTTAGATGAATCTGCTAACTATATTTTTTCTAAAATGCTCTGTGCATCTACGCCATCATTCATACTGGCTGTGGTTTGGTCATCATGAAACGTGTGACAGGTTCCCTTTAACTTCCCTCCCACTAAAGGGTAAGCCCGGGTTCCCCTGTGGTCCAGTGGGTCCACTAATCCTGCTCACTTCCCCTACACCATCTGTGAGCGCTACAGGTACATCTTACTGCCTCTCGCATACAAAGGGGCTGTGGGTCACTTTTGGCCAGTTCTTCCTTTTGAACAATTCAAAGAGTGCTATATTTCTGCTTCTATTCTTTTCATCCTCATGTTCTCAAGCCCTAAATTAGATTCCTCTTTATTAGGCAAGGTTCCGACAGATGTGTGAACACTCGGGAAAGTCACGTTTGCAAATTGTTGATGTGACTGACTCTCTATGTTCGACCGCATATCGAATAACTATAGGAGCTGTCTGCCATGTACGCGCTCTAGTTTAATCTAGAACACAGACCAAAGTTCTACATGTTGTGATTTTTTTTTTCCATGCAGACTGTTCATCTTTGTGGAAAATTGGCACAATGGGTGAACTTGTACTCTCTTTGCAGTCTGTGGCACACACGGACCGCACACATGTGTATAATACGTTTTTCTGAATGAGCTTGTATGTTTATTAGGTACTTTATCCCAAAAGCCATTTATTATAAGGTCCTGTGTCATGCGTTCCTGGAGAAAAGAACAATTACAATGGAAAATCTGAAGCTGCTGACAACTTTCAAGTGCCCAAAGACTGAATCTCTGACCTACATGATGGTTTTAATGTTTTCTTGATGTCCTCCTAATGGTTTGTTTTACTTAACACCACAGTGTTCTACACTCCACACATTCCTTCATGTTGTCTGGCTACCCAGGCAGATTATGCACAATGACATTTCTCCCTACAATTGGCAGAATTTAACAATGATAGTTTTCTCGGCTTCAGGCAAGTCTGCACTGAATTTCCTCTTTCTTTGTCATGTCAGACTTCTGTACCCGTGTTCAATCTAATTTGCAAGGCATGGACCTAGTTTCCATCTGGAAAAAAGTAACTTGTCTTAATCTGGGTTGAACAAAATCAGCAGGCAATTAGTCAGCATGGAATCACAGTCCTAAGAGACTGAGGCGGGCTTTGCACACTGCGACATCGCAGCCCGATGCTGCGATGCCGAGTGCGATAGTGCCCGCCCCCGTCGCAGCAGCGATATGTGGTGATAGCTGGCGTAGCGAAAATTATCGCTACGCCAGCTTCACACACACACTCACCTGCCGTGCGACGTCCCTGTGGCCGGCGGCCCGCCTCCTTGTTAAGGGGGCGGGTCGTGCGGCGTCACTGTGACGTCACACGGCAGGCGGCCAATCGGAGCGGAGGGGCGGAGATGAGCAGGATGTAAACATCCTGCCCATCTCTTTCCTTCCGCATATCCTACGGAAGCCGCAGTGAGGCCGGTAGGAGATGTTCCTCGCTCCTGCGGCTTCACACACAGCGATGTGTGCTGCCGCAGGAGCGAGGAACAACATCGGACCGTCGCGTCAGCGTAATCATGGATTACGCCGACGCTGCACCGATGATACGATAACGACGCTTTTGCGCTCGTTAATCGTATCATCTAGGCTTTACACACTGCGATGTCGCATGCGATGCCGGAAGTGCGTCATTTTCAATTTGACCCCACCGACATCGCACCTGCGATGTCGCAGTGTGCAAAGCCCGCCTGAGTGTATTGTGAACCAAAAATATCAGTTCGGGAGAGCCTTTTGTGCAAGCTGTCGGGTTGGTCCCATTTGTAGAAGTGCACTGTTGGCAGACCTTACAGGGAATCTGTCTGAATAATCTACACTCACACATTGTTTATATGGATTTGCTGCTTTCTGAAAGATAATTCTGACGCCCTGGCCTATCAGGTCGTCACAGGGTATTGTGCAATCTGCCCTTCTGTGCAATATCCACCTCCTCCTTTCTTACGGGTCCCTAACCAAATGGTATTGCCAGAGACCAACTAATCAAAATCCTAGGAACACTCTGCACCACACCCACCAGACACACCAGTGGACGGCCTGAGTGGAATAGGGTCGCCCACTTGGGGGGTTGGTTAAGGGGAGGTCAGAAGTGTCAGGAGTAGGCCAGTGTAGTGTTGGAAGTGAAAGTGAGAGGAGGTCAGGAGCTGGGCTCCTTGAAACTACTAGGTAGCAGACGTTGGTCTGGGTCTAGTAGGAGCTGGACCCCCGGTCGCAGGGGATCGTAACAAGGGGCATGGCATTGTCGTGGAGGACAGCCGGCGGCCTTGTACCATCACCGGGCTGGGACCAGGGCACGACGGGGTACGTGGACCCTAGGTCAGGGAGTAGCTTCAGGCAATCTGACAATTTCCCCGACGAGAACGGAGCCTTCAAAATCCACTCTCCACCCGCTCCAAAATTGGGGTACTAGCGCAACGAGAGGGATAGGACTTTCCATAAATACGGTCCAAGAAATCCCAAGCGTGAACCCTGAGAGCAAGCTCCCTCAGTTAGCCATACTGGGGAGTGGGACCCGTCTAGTTTCAGGCTACAGGGACCAACCAGAAAGAAACAAGGTGCCAAGGGAAAGGTCACAGATCAACAGGCAACACCACGGAAACGGGACCCTGGCGTGCTCCCCCTCAGCGGCAGCGGTGTCCAGAACGTTGGTTTACTACAGTTGTCTGTGTCAGTGTTATTGGACTGAGTACGTAAGTGACCCTTACCGCCCCAACGGCACCTCCCTTTCTCCTGCGGAGATACATCACTGGAGGGTGAGAGGGAAAGTGTTTTTTTGCTCGGCCCGCGATAGGGGCAATGCGAACTGCGCCTGTGCGAGACTTGGGCAGCAGAGTGTATGATGACCAGGGATTGGAGAAGCAGGAAGCTCATTTGCATATTTCCAGTGAATTCTGGGAAGAGGAGAAGAGTCGCCGTAAGCTGATCGATTGCTGGGACTTGCCGGGTCTCGCTCTTTGAGGACATCGCAAAACCAGGGATTGGAGAAGCAGGAAGCTCATTTGCATATTTCCAGTGAATTCTGGGAAGAGGAGAAGAGTCGCCGTAAGCTGATCGATTGCTGGGACTTGCCGGGTCTCGCTGTTTGAGGACATCGCAAAACCAGGGATTGGAGAAGCAGGAAGCTCATTTGCATATTTTCAGTGAATTCTGGGAAGAGGAGAAGAGTCGCCGTGAGCTGATCGATTGCTGGGACTTGCCAGGTCTCGCTGTTTGAGGACTTTCGCCTGTCATACGCTACATCAGCAATATGGAAGAGAAGAAAATCCACATGGTCACCTGCAACACATGCTACATGTTTACGGATCTGCCGTACAATAAATCCAACTTCACCTGTCAAAAGTGCAAACTTGTTGCCCTTTTAGAGGAAAAGGTGCAGGGACTGGAAGAAAGAATAGCAACTTTGAAGCTAATTAAAGAACATGAGGACTTCTTGGACGAGGTAGAAGCAACCATTCAGGATATGGAAAGTGAGAAAAGCTTCAGAACACATACAGAGGCTGAAAAGTGGACACATGTGACCAAAAGAAGCCAGCGTATCAAGTGGTCGTCACCACCCACACAGCTTAGCAACCAATATGAAGCCCTTATGCTGGAGAATGAAAATGGCACAGCTCAGGATGATACCATATCTACAGGAGAAGACACAGTATCATCAAAAGAAGTTACTTTGTTAACAAAAGCAGAAACAAAAGACACTCAAAAACACTCAGGAGCAACAAGCAGTGCGTCCAGAAAGAAAAGAAGACTGGTAGTTATGGGCGACTCACTGCTAAGAGGCACAGAGGCAACTATCTGCAGGCCGGACATAACCGCACGAGAAGTATGCTGCCTCCCGGGAGCAAAAATCAAGGATGTGGCCAACAGGATACCAACTATCCTCGGATCCAAGGACAAATACCCGTTCCTATTGATACATGTAGGAACAAACGACACGGCAAGAAATGATCTACCAACTATTTGTGAAGACTTTGAAATTCTGGGGAAGAAAATAAAGGAACAGAACGTACAGGTTGTTTTCTCATCAATCCTCCCAGTCGATGGCCATGGTGTCAGAAGATGGAATAGGATATTAGATTTGAACAACTGGCTACGACGATGGTGCAGGCAGCAAGGATTTGGATTCTTGGACCATGGAGTGAATTACCTCTACGATGGACTTCTCGCAAGAGACGGGATACATCTCACGAAACCTGGGAAACAAACGTTCGCCAGAAGGCTTGCCACACTCATCAGGAGGGCTTTAAACTAGAAGAAGAGGGGATGGGAGAAAAAACAGCAGACAAGAACATGCAGCAGAAGGACAAACTAATCAAGGATACTAGATGCCGTAAAGAGGACCCAAGATAGGGTACTAAGAAGGAAGCTAAGAAAAGGGGAGCAAAACTTCTTTCCTGCATGCTGACCAATACAAGAAGCCTGACCAATGAGATTGAAGAACTGGAGCTGGTAATGTATGAGGAAAAATACGACATAGTAGGAATAACTGAGACATGGTTAGATGACAGTTATGACTGGGCGGCTAACCTGCAAGAATATGAATTGTTTAGGAGGGATCGTAAAAAATGGAAAGGGGGTGGAGTATGTCTATATATAAAGTCCAGTTTAAAGCCCAGACTAAGAGAAGATATTCAAGAGGGAAATGAAGAGGTGGAGTCTCTATGGGTGGAGATACAAGGAGGGAAAACTAATAAAATCCTCATAGGGGTTTGTTATAAGCCACCAAATATAACAGAAACCACTGAAAATGTATTATTGAAACAAATAGACAAAGCAGCAAATCACAATGAGGTGATTATTATGGGGGACTTCAACTACCCCGATATAGACTGGGAAACTGAAACCTGCGTATCTCAGAAAGGAAACCGGCTTCTGTCAGTAACTAAGGATACTTATCTGTCCCAACTTGTGCCGGGCCCAACTAGAGGGGCAGCCCTTCTGGACTTAATTTTAAGCAACAGGCCAGATAGAATAACAGACGTACGAGTGGATGGGCACCTAGGGAATAGTGACCACAATATAATACAATTCCACTTGTCCTTCAGTAAGGTGCTTTGGAGGGGGGTTACAAAAACGCTGAATTTCAGGAAAGCAAAGTTTGATCAGCTTAGAGAAGACCTTCGCCAAATTGACTGGGACAATGTCCTCAAAAATGGGAGCACAGAAAATAAGTGGGAAATTTTTAAATCGGTATTAAACACCCACTGCGAGCGAGCCATACCATACGGAAATAAAAGGGCTAGGAACAGGAGAAAACCAATGTGGCTAAATAAGGATGTAAAAGGGGCAATGAATAATAAGAAAAAGGCATTTAAAAAGCTAAAACAAGAAGACAGCGAAGAAGCATTAAAAATATATAGAGAAAAAAATAAAATGTGTAAAAAACAAATACATTTAGCAAAAGTAGAAACTGAGAGACTCATTGCTAAGGAAAGCAAAACAAATCCCAAACTATTCTTTAATTATATAAACAGAAAAAAGATTAAAATTGATGGTGTTGGCCCTTTAAAGAATAATGAGGGTAAAATCATAGAAAGCGATGTGGGAAACGCAAATGTTTTAAATACTTTTTTCTCAACTGTGTTCGCACAGGAAAAGCATATGCCACGGGAAATGCAGAGTGATCATGTAAACGCTTCATTAAGTATGACCTGCCTAACCCAGGAAGAAGTGCAGAACCGACTTAGTAACATTAAAATTGGCAAATCACCAGGCCCCGATGGCATTCACCCTTGGGCATTAAGGGAGTTAAGTAATGTGATAGACAGGCCTCTATTCCTTATATTTAAAGACTCTATAGAAACTGGGTCTGTTCCACTGGATTGGCGGCTAGCAAATGTGGTACCAATATTCAAAAAAGGGTGTAAAAGGGAACCTGGAAACTATAGGCCGGTAAGCTTAACATCTGTTGTGGGTAAAATGTTTGAAGGGTTTTTAAGGGATACTATTATGGAATGTCTCAATGTTAATAATTGTTTAACTCCATATCAACATGGATTTATGAAGGATAGCTCCTGTCAAACTAACCTGATCAGCTTCTATGAGGATGTAAGCTCTCACATGGACCGAGGAGAATCATTGGATGTCATTTATCTCGACTTCGGTAAAGCATTTGACACTGTCCCACATAAAAGACTGCTAAGTAAAATGAGAAAGCTTGGGCTCGGGGAAAATGTGTGTAGATGGGTAGGTAGCTGGCTTAGTGGTAGAAAACAAAGAGTGGTTATTAATGGCGCATACTCAGATTGGGCCAGGGTTACTAGTGGGGTGCCACAGGGGTCTGTATTGGGCCCCCTACTATTTAATATATTTATTAATGATCTGGTGGATGGTTTACAGAGTAAAATATCAGTATTTGCAGATGATACAAAACTATGTAAGGTAGTTAACACAAAGGAGGACAGTTTGCAACTACAGATGGATTTGAGTAAATTGGAGAATTGGGCTGAAAAATGGAAAATGAGGTTTAACACAGATAAGTGTAAGGTTATGCACATGGGAAGGAGAAACAGATGCTACAATTACTTACTAAATGGGAAACCACTGGGGAAATCAGACATGGAAAAAGACTTAGGCGGGCTTTGCACACTGCGACATCGCAGGTGCGATGTCGGTGGGGTCAAATTGAAAATGACGCACTTCCGGCATCGCATGCGACATCGCAGTGTGTAAAGCCTAGATGATACGATTAACGAGCGCAAAAGCGTCGTTATCGTATCATCGGTACAGCGTCGGCGTAATTCATAATTACGCTGACGCGACGGTCCGATGTTGTTCCTCGCTCCTGCGGCAGCACACATCGCTGTGTGTGAAGCCGCAGGAGCGAGGAACATCTCCTACCGGCCTCACTGCGGCTTCCGTAGGATATGCGGAAGGAAAGAGATGGGCAGGATGTTTACATCCTGCTCATCTCCGCCCCTCCGCTCCGATTGGCCGCCTGCCGTGTGACGTCACAGTGACGCCGCACGACCCGCCCCCATAACAAGGAGGCGGGCCGCCGGCCACAGGGACGTCGCACGGCAGGTGAGTGTGTGTGTGAAGCTGGCGTAGCGATAATTTTCGCTACGCCAGCTATCACCACATATCGCTGCTGCGACGGGGGCGGGCACTATCGCACTCGGCATCGCAGCATCGGGCTGCGATGTCGCAGTGTGCAAAGCCCGCCTTAGACATCTTAGTCAATAAGAATGTAAATTGGAGTGCCCAGTGTCAGGTCGCAGCCACCAAAGCAAATAGGGTGATGGGTTGCATTAGAAGAGGTCTGGGGGCACGAGATGAAAACATCATTCTCCCTCTGTACAAATCACTCGTCAGACCACATTTGGAGTATTGTGTGCAATTTTGGGCGCCGGTGCTCAAGAAAGACATTACTGAACTTGAAAGGGTTCAGAGGCGGGCTACTAAAATAATAAATGGAGTGGGTGCATTACAATACACGGAAAGGTTATCAAAATTAGGTCTATTTACTCTAGAAAAGAGAAGACTTAGGGGAGACCTAATAAATATGTACAAATATATCAGAGGGCCATATAGAGATCTCTCCCATGATCTGTTTGTACCAAGGACTATGACAAGAACAAGGGGGCATTCTCTTCGATTGGAGGAAAGAAAATTCCAACATCAGCATAGAAGAGGGTTCTTCACGGTAAGAGCAGTGAGGCTCATGAACTCTCTTCCTGAGGAAGTGGTGATGGCCAACTCACTGAATAAATTTAAGAGAGGAATGGATGCATTTCTTGTTAGCAAAAGTATAGAAGGTTATAAATAGCATAATCTTACAGGTAGATAGAAGAGCGACCAAGATTATTAGAGGAATGGGTGGGCTGCAACACCAAGACAGGTTATTAAACTTGGGGTTATTTAGTTTGGAAAAACAAAGGCTTAGGGGGGATCTAATCACAATGTATAAACATATGAGGGAACAGTACAGAGACCTTTCCAAAGATCTCTTTACACCTAGGCCTGCGACTGGAACACGAGGGCATCCGCTATGTCTTGAGGAAAGAAGGTTTAATCATAATCACAGACGAGGATTCTTTACTGTACGAGCAGTGAGACTATGGAACTCTCTGCCACATGATGTCGTAATGAGTGATTCACTACTAACATTTAAGCAGAGCCTGGATGCTCTTCTTGAAAAATATAATATTACCAGTTATGTATATTAGATTTTATGACAGGGTGTTGATCCAGGGAACTAGTCTGATTGCCGTATGTGGAGTCAGGAAGGAATTTTTTTCCCCATTGGAGCTTATTTGACACATTGGGGTTTTTTTGCCTTCCTCTGGATCAACATGTTAGGCTACGGGTTGAACTAGATGGACTAAGGCGGGCTTTGCACGCTGCAACATC
This sequence comes from Anomaloglossus baeobatrachus, assembly GCF_048569485.1. NCBI lineage: Eukaryota > Metazoa > Chordata > Amphibia > Anura > Aromobatidae > Anomaloglossus > Anomaloglossus baeobatrachus. The sequence goes on along the minus strand of NC_134360.1, from coordinate 171,110,228 downwards.
GGTAACAATGTGTTACCGATGCTGCAGCGATAGTCCCGCCCCCGTCGCACGTGCAATATCTAGTGAATGCTGCCGTAGCGATTATTATCGCTACGGCAGTTTCACACGCACATACCTGCCGTGCGACATCCCTCTGGCCGGCGACCCGCCTCCTTCCTAAGGGGGCGGGTCGTACGGCGTCACAGCGATGTCACACGGCAGGCGGCCAATTGAAGTGGAGGGGCGGAGATGAGCAGGATGTAAACATCCCGCCCACCTGCGTCCTTCTCATTGCAGCCGGCGGCAGGTAAGGTGATGTTCCTCGCTCTTGCGGCTTCATACACAGCAATGTGTGCTGCCGCAGGAACGAGGAACTACATCGCACCTGTCGCTGCACCGGCATTATGGAAATGTCGGAGGCTGCAGCGATGATATGATAACGATGCTTTTGCGCTCGTTCATCGTACCAAAAAGGATTTACACGTTGCGATATCGACTGCGACGCCGGATGTGCGTCACTTTCGATTTGACACCATCGACATCGCACGTGCAATGTCGCAACGTGCAAAGCCGCCCTTAGAGCCTCCCTTCAACCTTAAAAACTATGAAACTATGAAACTATGACAGCGGCGCCATCCTTGTCAATCATGACAGGAGGATGGCGAAGAGTGGCAGGAGGGGGGACAGGAGACGAAATAGAGCCCGCCCATCTGGCCAACAGAACTAATTTGCATAGACAACGGTGAGATTTTATAAAGTGCTTTTATGGGTTTGGAAGGGGGGCCAGCAATAAGGTGCACCTTCATAGAATGCAGCACAGGAGCTGCAGAAGGTGACACTCTTGATTTAATAGGGAAAAAACTGGTGACAGGTTGCCTTTAGGGGCTTGCTGGCCAGTGGAGCGAGTTGGATGGGATGGGATGGAGAGGGATGTCACAAGTCCCAGTTAAAAACCAGACAAAAGGTAAAACAGAATCGTCAGAGCAAGAATGAACATGATCCAAGGTGAGGAATAGCTATAATATGCAGGATTAAGGTAGAAGAGGCACAGTGACTGAATCAGGGTCAGGTATAACTTGTCACCTTGAGATAGAGTACTACAGGTTTTAAATAGGAAAGAGTCTCACTCATGGCTCCCAGCAGGAAGCTAATTACAACAGGGGATAATATATAATCAGCTACCTGCAGAAACACAGTTTGACTAAGAGGTGGGACAAAGAGGCTATACTAGAGTTATACATATAACTATGTTATAGTTAAATCTGAAACATGCTTGCATCAATCATCGGCATCCGCAGAGAAGATAAGGCACTGTCTGGCAACAGAGGCAGTATGAGCGCGTTCAGACCTGGATGTGACACCTTTCATGTCCTCAGATGCAGCACTCCTGTGATTTTCTGTCTCCAGCAGCCTTCCAATCTCTGCATTGCAATCATCTTCCATATCTCTCTATTATAACCTCTGCTTTTGCACAGTTAGGGATAATCAGATATTTGAACCCATGTGTGCTTGGTTTAAACTTGACTACTTAATTGACTGGAAAGATTGAAGTCCACAGGAGGGTTCATGGGTTCTGAAAGAATTGGCCGTATTAGGGGGTTCTGCAAGCGTCTCAATTCTCAGTACAAAGGCCATAGTGAGAGGGGTATGTCGCGCGCTCTCCCACTGCTCGGGTCCGGCCGCTGCGGCTGCGGCTGCTGCTCGGTGGTGGCTCGAGCGGTGGGCCGGATCCCGGCGACTCGAGCGGCGCTCCTCGCCCGTGAGTGAAAAGGGTGGGGATTGATTGTGGGGATTTGAGATTGTCCTTGACGCCACCCACGGTTGTGGTGAGGTTGTGACACCACCGCTGCTCTGGATGGGGATCCCGGGAGCGATGACAGGGAGCAGCCTGGGTGTTAGTTCTCCCCTCTGTGGGTAGGGGGTTGGTTGTCCCGGGGCCCGGTGATGGGGTAGGGATGGATTGCAGGCGGGTTACGGGGCCTGGTGAGGTGCAGGGTCACGGGGGCAGCGCTGTGCCGCACGGCACGGTGGTACTCACTCAGCCAATGATGTACACAGAGTCTCCGGTAAAACAAACAGCTGGATGGACGGGTCCCACAGACGGCTGCGGTGTTTCTCCTCCTGGCAGGTTGATGGTGACTGCCTTTCCCTGCACCTGTGTAATGTGACGGTTGCAATGGGTTCCCACCGGTAACCCGCTCCCCAGCTTGAAGGTTGCTGAAGGAGCCCCTTTTGCCCGCAGGCTCTGGCCTTGGGAACTTTAGCCTAGGCAGTGACTGTGTTTCCCTCTCTCGGTTGGACTGTTGCCTTCTGTCGGGACTTGGCTGCTGGGAAACCCAGGAGGTTACCTTCGCTAACGGATTTGGCGAATTCACGGCGACTCCTAGCCTTGCCGGGGTCCGTAAGCCCCTGCCGGATGGTGCTGGCTTCTCTTTGCGTACCGGTCTGGTACCGCCAGGCCACCGCCCATCCACGGTCCTTACGGCTAGCTCCAATAGGCCTCTCCTGCAGACGGTCACCACCGTCTACCAACCTTGCTGATCCGTCCGGGCCACACACCCGGACCAACTTCTGTCTGCTCAACTGCTACTTCCCTCTCAAACTGAAAACTGACTCTTTTTCCCACCTCCAGGACTGTGATCTCCTCGGTGGGTGGGACCAACCGCCTCGCCCACCCCCTGGTGTGATCAGGTGTCATGTCATGGTGTCATCAGCCCCTGGAGGAAGGCAACAAGGGTTTTTGTCTGACATCGGTGTGCCTGACCGGGAGTGTGGGGTGTGTTGGTGTTGCTCTGTGACGACCTGGCTTGCCCAGGGCGCCACAGGTACACTAAGGGTACGGTTCCACTTGCGTTTTGCACAGACGAGTGCCATCTGATAAAACATCAGATTGCTCTCATTCTAATGCAAACTATAGGGCAGTGTCCATCTGTGATTGATTTCTCATGCCATAGCGGTATGCGGAATGAATCTTAGCATGCTGCGTTTGGCAGCGAGTCTTGGCTCACGCACCATCATACAAGTCTATGGGAGTGTGTGAAACATTGCACAGCACTTGCATGTAATCTAAGTGCAGTGCGATATATGCAGAGACAGGCAGTAGAGAAGATGGGGAGGAAGTGCTCCCCCATCTTTTCAGCAGCTGTGATATGATTGCAAGATCGCATCACAGTAGCATGACCCATTGCAGACGCTCGCAGCACAGGTCATTAGCATATCACTTCTGATGCTCTCGCATAGAGAGCTATACGCTAGTGGAACTGTACCCTAGGCTGGATTCACACAATGGTATGGCATCTGATGAGAGTGCATCGGATGTGATATGCTAATGACCCTCGCTCCCGCTTTGCTGTCAGTATGAGCAGAGTGTCATGCAGCTGTGATCCAATTCTGCGATCAGATCATAGCTGCAGAGGAAAGGGTGGGAGCTGCGGAGGAGAGGCAGGGATTAATCTCTCCATCTCCTCCATTGTCAGATGATTTGATTATCGCACTGCACTCGGATATCACTCGAGTGCAGTCCGATGTTTCACTCACACCCATAGACTTGTATGGGTGCAGGTGACATGGCTCTCGCTGACAATCGTAGCATGCCTCAACTTTTCACTCATCCAGAATCTCAATGAGAAAAAAGCTGACCAACTTCTCTCCCTCATTGAATAACATTGGTCTGAGTGCAGTATGAGATTTTCTCGCATTGCTCTCGTCCGAGTCATACGCTCTTGTGAGTGTACCCTAACTGTTCCATATCTTATCCCGCTCCAGAGCTGCTTCTCTGCACCACGCTTACATTATAGTTCTTGAATTCTTCATGGTGCAGATATTCAAACAATAAAATAAAGTAAGATGCGACATAAAGTGAAATATATTATGATTATCAAATTACTTTCCTACATATATTTCTCTAGTAAAAAAAAAATAATACAGCTGCTGGCTTTCAAACGTGAGTAGTAAAATGTCCAATTTTAAGATTTATCAAACGCCATGAATACGAGACAGGACATTATCAGAACAAATGAACACTTTCAGGAGCTAAGCTTCTCTTGATGCTGCTGCAAACTGCATAACAGCATCATCTAATGGAGTAGTAAATTTGGTGAACTTTTTCTTTCAAGTACATTATGCACAGAGTCTGTAATAGAAATGTCTACTGGGTTATTGGAAGGATGTAGATCTATTAAGCCCTGCTATCTCCTAAATTTAGTGCGAGCGTTTAACCCTGCTCTTCTTCCTGGCACCTCTAAATTACATCTAAACCAGCTTTCAGAGCCCTTGTGAAACAGGCAGGCAACACAGCGTCATTTTATTGCTTAGTTGAGTGCATAATAAATCAGCCACAGGGGGATTCTGATTAGCATGGTACAAAATACAGAGAGATTGGTGTGAGGATCTGGGAATTAAACAGGCTCTTTCGTAGAACTGCTTGAATTAACTTCTTCAAACCCCTATCATCACTGTATCAAGGCCATTATGGTAGTCTTCGAGGAATTTTAATTTGCTGTTGTGATAGCTCAAGGTCATTTCGAGGGTTAACAAGGTAATATTCTTTGCGTCTCTATATGATCTTGTTTTAGTATATTAGCGCGAGAGTCACAGTTCTAACACTATAGCTCCAAGTATTGTGAACGCCTTGCACTAGTGGTTTTAATGGTTTGTGTGGGTACCATTAATGTCATCTTCTCATATGACTTAATAAAAAGAACTAAGAATACAAAGTGGAGGTAGAGTTCAAATAGTTATGTGACTAAAGGCCCCATTACACGCAACAACATCGCTAACAAGATATCGCTGGAATCACGGAATCGTGACGCACATCTGGCCTCGTTAGCGACGTTGTTGCATGCGACACCTACGAGCGACCGCTAACGATCCAAAAAGCGGCACAAATCGTTGATTGTTGACACGTCGTTCCTTTCCGAAATATCGTTGCTCATTTGGGACGCAGGTTGTTCGTCATTCCTGAGGCAGCACACATCGCTACGTGTGACACCCCAGGAATGACGAACAACAGCGTCCCTGCGTCCTCCGGCAACGAGCTGGGAGTGACGTTAATGCGGCTGCTCTCCGCACCTCCACTTCTATTGGTGGCTCGCTGTGTAACGTTGCTGTGACGCCTCACAAACCGCCCCCCTTAAAAAAGAGTTTGTTCGCTGGCTACAGCGACGTCGTTGGGAAGGTATGTGCGTGTGACGCTTACTAGCGATATTGTTCGCCACGTGCAGTGATTTGCCCGTGACGCACGTACGACGGGGGTGGATGCGATCGCTAGCGACATTGCTAGCGATGTCGCAGCATGTAAAGCGGCCTTAAGTCACAATGATTGACCATATGATGGCAAAGCTCTTTTGATTTCCAAAAGTATGGAGAGATGTCAATCCCTTGAAATCTATGACCCAACCATAAATATTTAAAGGAGACAATAGAAATCATTGTTTTATTGTTTCCAATATTGTGATCGCTATAAACTGAGATCTTTAGGCCAGAGTCACACTTGCATGTAACTCGCACAAGTCTTGCATCGCATCACCCGGCATAGCCGCACATTCTCCTGACAGGAGTGGATCAGCTACACCCAGCTCTATGCAGCTGAGACGCTCCTGTCCGGAGAGTGTCAGGCCATGCCGTGTGGTGTGATGCGAGACTTGTGCGAGTTACATGCAAGTGTGACTCCGGCCTTAAAGGGGTGATCTATAGAGATTCAGTGTTCAATCCAAACACAGACTTTACAAAAAAAAATTGAGTTTGGATTCGGAGTTTGGATGCTTTACATATGAACATCACTCATGCGAGCATCACTGTACTCGGGTACGATTGGTGCTGAGCCCAGCGCAAGCCGCTCGCAGTGTTTGAACCTGCTCATACTGGGGGTACCAACAGAATGATCGGATGTAGTGTGCACCAATCAAAAAAAAATTATAAAAACCCTTCCCATCCTCCTCCGGAAGTGATCTGTTTATGGCTGGCTGCATCTGGGCAGAAACCTGAATTGCCCAATTAGTGACTTCCATTGGGGTTCAGGTCAAGTCTGCGTCCCAGACCAAATTTTATCTAAAGTCCGGCTGCACCACCCTAACTGAACTTCCATGGGTCCGCTCATATAGGGCATGTCAGTAATTATCTGGATGCACCCTGACTGTGCCCAGGCAGTACAGGGTTAAGCATTCTTCCCATGTCCGATTTAACACACCCTCCCCTTATAGATTTTGCCCAATGAGATCGTTCCCAGAGTTCCAGAGTTTTCCCCTATATAAAGTCCCTCTCTTCCTGATTCCGGTCTCTCCTCACTGCGTGAGAACCGGATTAAGCTGGTGAGAGATGTCTGACAGGCTTGGTGACGCTGTCAGGGACAGGGTCAGGAGGGAAGGGGACGCATGGCTTGCTGCAATTCTAGGTGAGCAGCGTCCCCCCCCTCCTGAGGCTCAGACACTACAACCGGTCGGCAGGCGGCCTGCCCGTTCAATCCGCCCTCCGGAGCGTCTGAGCCCCTCTGCAGGAGCATCTCAGCGCAGGCGTGGAGGGCGTGTGCGCGCCTCGCACACGGGACGCGCGCGTTCACGTCCCTCGTGTGAAGCCCCACCCAGCTCCAAAGCATGCAGTGGCCGCAAGCCTTACCTGTCCTGCAGGCAAAGTGGCGCTGCCATCTTTACCAGTAACGCTCCCTGCTCTGCTTCCGTCAACTGTCCCCCAAATGCTGAAGCGCTCTGCACCTCCTCCACCTCCTGTAAGGCCTAATCCCTCTGCTATGGGAGGCCATAACAGCCGCAGCAGCTCCTCCTCCTCCTCAGCAGAGGAGTGTGTTGCACAATTACTGCACCCTATATGCAGGGCGGGATCTGTGGCACAAGCCACGAATGTAGCACCCCAAACACTGCCACAAATCATTAACAATCAAGGGGGGATTGCTGCTCATCCTGCAACGGCTGCAGTGATGGCTTGGCCTCCTGCAGCACCTGCGGTGATGCCTTGGCCCCCTGCAGCATCTGCGGTGATAGCTTTGCCTCCTGCAGCACCTGCGGCGATGGCTTCGCCTCCTGCAGGACCTGCGGTGATGGCTTTGCCTCCTGCAGCACCTGCGGTGATGGTTTTGCCTCCTGCAGCACCTGCGGAGATGGCTTTGCCTCCTGCAGCACCTGCGGTGATGGCTTTTCCTCCTGCAGCACCTGCGGCGATGGCTTTGCCTCCTGCAGCACAAGCAATGATGGCCTTGCCTCCCACAGCGCAGAGTGTACCCCAGGCCCCTCCTACTCAATCTGCTCCCTGGGTGGATTATGCAGCGGGTGCTGGAAGCACGGCCCACGGTCGGTGACGCCGTGGGCGCGGTAACCGCTCTGCTGCCTCCTCAGTCTCTTCGCATTCCCGAAGCCCTTATAGTCGTAGTCGCTACGATAGGGATCATGATCGACATACCGGCTATTCTACGCGCCGGTCCAGGTCCTCTCACCGACGCTATCATTCACGGTCCTCAAGATGGCGTTTGCCATCAACAACGGCGGAGTCGTCTGATGAGTCTGGAGTATCTGGTAGGCCCTCTCGACACAGAACAAGCCGCCAGAGGGACGCCGAGCCATATATAGACCAGGCACACGTTTCAGCTGTGGCTCCACAGATACCGCTTAATCCTATAGATCCTCCTGCTGTCGGTGAGTGCAATTATTCGGGGGCTTGGGCAGGGCCTGATACAACGGCTATATCATTACAAACATTGCTAGCACATATTAATACTCCGGGTAATAAGATATTAGTTAACCCTTTATTACTTGGCCGGCAACCTGAAAAGAGTCCCGACCCCCTCCACGTGCGGATATACATAGGGACACGTTTTTTTGTGGTATTTCCCCCTTGGGTGCGCACCTTGATACCGAGACTACTAATAAAATATGGGCCAATGACTACATTGACATTTGGTCTCTGGTATCCACTGAACAATTCACGATTGACAAAGAGCGGCGGCCCACTGATTGCCCTTTTGAGAGGAAACCCAGAGTTGCAAAAACAATTAACAATTGGCTGCAAGCCTTTTTTGTCATGGGTTATGTTATGGGTCAAAAGCACCTTGAACGTTGTTCTGAGCTTTTTATATATGCCGATTCAATTTATAACTCTTTCAAAGCGCATGGCGGCTCGGCCTGGTGGCGCTATGATGAAGACGTTCGGCGCCGTTTAGCACTCCAACCCCATTTAGGTTGGGGAGTGAAAGCTACGGACTCATGGTTGCGTTTCATGATGACACCAAAAACCACCTTCAGGGTCACTGCCGATTCTTCGGTCTCTGCAGATATAAACATGAATGCTCCAATTGTGGAGGCACACATGCTGCAGTCAAGTGCCCTCGACCTTCTCCAAAATTGCCAGCTAAATCGTCGTCAACTCCGTCCGACCATAAAGACCCCGGTGAGCGTAGCCGCCATAGGGCCGTGGCTAGACCGTTACCCCAATAAAGAGGCTGCCGCGCAGTTGCGCTTTGGATTCAGTTTCGGGTTCTTCATCCCCTTCAACTTTACCAGACTCCCTCTTTTTGCTCAGAATCTTAAGTCCGCGCATTAATTCCATGACGTCCTGCTAGACAAGATTAAAACTGAGTTAACTAAAGGCAGAATTAAAGGCCCTTTCCTTTCACCACCATTTTCCAACTTACGGGTGTCCCCCCTTGGAGTCATACCAAAAATAGAGCCGGGAAAATTCCGTTTGCTACAACACCTATCTCACCCTAGAGGTTCTTCTGTTAATGACGGTATACTCGAGTCTGATGCGTCGGTGACTTATGTATGTTTCGACAGAGCCGTTGAGTTAGTCAGGAAGGCCGGTCCGGGTGCGCACATGGTCAAGTCGGATATTGAGTCGGCTTTTCGCCTCCTGCCGGTCCACCCGGATTGTTACCATTTACTCGGTTGCTTCGTAGATGGTTATTACTACTTTGACACTTGCCTTCCTATGGGATGCTCAATCTCATGTTCCTATTTTGAATTATTTAGTTCGTTTTTGGAGTGGGCGGTTAAGGTTGAATCCCGTTCCCAATCTGTCATCTTGACGACTTCCTGTTTGTGGGCCCGCAAGGCTCCTCCCATTGTCAAGTCTTATTGGATACGTTCTGCACCCTGATAGCCAGATTTGGCGTTCCGTTGTCTGAGGACAAAACTATTGATCCTTCCCCAGTCCTGTTTTTTTTAGGTATTGAGATCGATTCAAACGTAATGGTCTTCCGGCTTCCAGATGACAAGGTATCGAGGCTGCTGTCCATGATAAAGGGGTTCTGCGCTGTACGGAGTGTGACCCTACATCAGATGCAATCGTTGCTGGGCCTCTTAGTATTTGCCTGTCGGGTCATGCCAATGGGCAGAATTTTTTCCCGCAGGCTCTCCCTGGCTACAACAGGTGTTCGGCTCCCCCATCATCGTATCCGGATTACCTCCCGCTTGCGTGAGGATTTGGCCGTGTGGAAAGAATTTCTTTCCAGGTACAACGGTCGCACTTGTTTTCAAGACAGTTTTGTGTCCAATGCAGATCTACCACTTTTTTCCGAGACATCTGGGTTGTTGGGTTTTGGCGTTATCTTTAAAGACCAATGGTGTGCGGAGCGTTGGCCTTCCTCCTGGCATACCAACAGTTTAATTTCCGATATAACGCTCCTTGAGTTGTTTCCCATTGTGGCAGCTGTGTCAATGTGGGGCTCTGCTATTCAGAATAGGCGGATTTTATTTTGCTCGGATAACTCAAGTGTGGTTCACGCGATTAATCACCTGACTTCGTTTTCCCTGCCTGTTATCAAGCTGCTGAGATTTTTGTTTTTTAAATGTTTGGAGCTCAACATTTGGTTAAAAGCTCGCTATGTTCCGGGAACGTGTAACATGATAGCTGATTCCCTGTCCTGTTTTGACTTCCACAAATTCCGGCACCTTTACCCTCATGCCCAAGCAGAGGGACTCTCGTGCCCATCCAGCATGTGGGACCTGCTGGACTGCAGTTGATGCCGTTGGTGACATCCTCCGTGGCCCCGGTGACATGGCGTTCTTACGGTAAGGCATGGGCTGAATGATTAGTTTTCGCTGCGGGCCACCCAATCGCTACATCTGAATCTTCCAGGCTGGAAGTGACTTGCCAATACCTGATGAATATGTACAACAATGGTTTGTCCGGCGCGGTTGCTAGGAAACGGGTTTTCCGGCCTTGCTTTTCATTTTAAACTACGAGGATGGTCTGATGTTACCAAATTTTTCATAGTGCGGCAGGCAGTCAAGGGATGGAGCAGAGGGCGACCTAGCAAGGAGAACAGGAGGCCAGTTTCCTTTAGCCTCCTGTCTCGCATCATTGACGGCATTCCTGCCGTTTGTCCTTCTCCTTTCGAGTCCGTCCTCTTCTCCGCCTCTTTCGCTTTGGCCTTTTTCGGTGCATTACGCATTGGTGAGTTGGTGTCTTCTTCTAAGGGCACCCACGGTGGCCTCTGGCATGACGATGTTATTTTGAGTAATGCGGGTTTACGTATTCGCATGCGTAAATCCAAGACTGACCAATTCGGTAAGGGCTGCTGGATTCCCTTATTTTCCATATCCGGACCAGTCTGCCCCATTAGATTGGTTCATAATTATATGGCGGTCCGCCATGGGGAATTTTCCTTCCTAGTTCATGAAGATGGTTCCCCTATGACGAGATTTCAGTTCCTGTCGGTTTTTCGCAAATGTCTCAGGTCCCTGGGTTTTTCTCCATTGGAGTTTGGCACTCATTCCTTTAGGATCGGGGCTGCAACGGAGGCAGCTCGGGCGGGATTGCCCAATGAAGTTATTCAGCGTATTGGCCGCTGGCTTTCGGCTTGTTTTGCGCGCTATATCAGACCGGAGCTACTGCTTCATTGATAATTTCCCTTGCAGGTTGTTTGTTTAAAATGCCAGTTGCTGTTCCAGCACTAACAGTTTTTTACTTTTAGGCACTGCTAAACCGGTGATTTGGCTGCTCGGCCATTCCTATATTTTCTGGGCTGGACAGCGAGCTGAGAATCGACCTGGCGGACAGGCCCTTGGATTCCGTGGCTTTGAGGTCAACTGGAGAGGAATTAGGGGTCTGATCTGAACCTCAGGTTCTCCCGGAGGTAGTCGGGATCGCTAGGTCAGCCCTATCACCAGTGGTCCTTGTCATCCATGCCGGAGGAAATGACCTCGGTTCTCGTCGTTTGGCGGAGCTCATTACTACCATGTGATCGGACTTGGATAAGTTTCATGCATTTTTTCCGGAGCTGGTCATCGTGTGGGCCGAGGTCGTTTCTCGGGTTGTATGGCGGAGGGCCCAGGGTGCTGCAGCGCTCGAGCGCTCTTGCCGTACGCTCAATTCGCGTATATCGTGATTTGTGCGTTTTAAAGCGGGAATTGTGGGTCAACATCGACAATTAGAAGGGGACAATTCGCCCCTTATGATTACGGATGCCGTTAATTTGAACGAAATTGGCTTAGACATATTCTTGTCTGGACTACAAGACGGCATAGAGCAAGCGTTGTATTTTATGGGTGGGGGTCAGAGAGCAGTCTAAAGTCTTTGCTTCTCCGTGGCGGTATTTATCCAAAACAGGTATGTTTGTTAAGCTGAAGTGCGCCGGGAGTCCGGCCTGGCACAACGCTTCGTTTTGGAAGTTGCTAATAGTTATGGTTATCTTTGCTGTGACCGACCTACCTCCACAAAAAGATGAGAGTATATACCGTATTTTTCGGACCATAAGACGCACTTTTTTTCCCCCAAATGTTGGGGGAAAGTGGGGGGTGCGTCTTATGGTATGAATGTGGCTGCGGGGAATGAGGGTGCTGCGGTGGAGCGGGTTATCGGGGGCACAAGCAGGCTGTAGCAGCCTGCCGTGACCACGTGGACCCGCTCATTTAATATGCACGCCCATCCCCCGCCCATCATCCCTCACGCTGAAGCAGGCACTGACAGGTGGGCGGGCTGATGGGCGGGGGAAGCACGCATAATTAACTGCCAGCCCGCATGATCACCCCTGGCAACTACAGCCTGGAGTGATCATGTGCAGCTGTATTCACTGCCCCCGCACATCATCATCAGCGCGGGGAGCAGTGAATCAGTGTACAGTACTCACCGTTCCCCTGCAGCATCGCTCGTCCTCCCATCTGTGTCAGCGGCAGCGCCGCTGAGTGGAGCAGTCCCCGTGCTGCATCGCGATCATCTCCTGTGTCTGTGCCGTCGGCTGGGTGGAGACTAGCAGGGCACGCAGCAATGACGTCATCGCTGTGCGCACGTGCCCACACGCAGCCGCCGGCCCAGCACAGACACGGGAGATGATCACGATGCAGCACGGGGACGGCTCCACTCAGCGGCGCGGCCGCTGACACAGACGGGAGGACGAGCAATGCTGCAGAGAGTGAGGTGAGGTAAGGTGAGTATGAACGTTTATTTTTTTTATGTGCCACAGGATGCGGCCATACAGCAGGATGGGGGTATATTATGAGCAGGATGGGGTCATCTGAGCAGGATGGGGTCATCTGAGCAGGATGGGGTCATATCAGCAGGATGGGGTCATATCAGCAGGATGGGGTCATATCAACAGGATGGGGTCATATGAGCAGGATGTGGGCATATGCCATGATGGGTTATATAGCAGGATGCGGCCATATGCCAGGATGGGGGTATATTATGAGTAGGATGGGGGTATATAGCAGGATGCGGCCATATGCCAGTATATAGCAGGATGCGGCCATATGCCAGTATATAGCAAGATGCGGCCAGGATGACGGGCTATACCAGGATGAGGGACATATACTGTATATACAAGGCAGGGGATCATTACCAGGATGCGGCACCTTAGTAGAGAATTTGGGGACATTACCCCCATAACAGTGTAGGCAGCACACCCTCGCCCCATAACAGTGTGCCATGACCACATTTTTTGCTTAAAATTTTCTTTTCCTATTTTCCTCCTCTAAAACCAGGGTGCGTCTTATAGACCGGTGCGTCTTATAGTCCGAAAAATACGGTAAGGGTTTTTGATAAAGCTCTCCAATAAAATTTTATATTTTGGTTACATCGGTGTCGGTGTGTTTAATCGGACATGGGACGTGTTGGTTGGGTGTTCAGGGTCTCAGCAGTCTCTCTAGTGTCGGAATTAATAAAGTTTTTTTACTATACACCCAAGAACTAAAAGGCAGCTGGCTGCTAAGTACATGCCTGTTTTACCAGGTGCCAGCTCAAAGTGGTCAAGAACCGTTCCTGACTGCAATTCAGCTGCCTCACTTCAACAGAGCAGCTCTTCCTCTTCTGGCTCTTCTATTGATGGGCGTGATTGATAGCCAGCTCCCCGCACTTAGGCATTGAGAACCGAGCTGTCAATCAGCGTGACATCGGTAGTCACACCCCGACAACAGAGCAGGGTGAAAGAGAAGCTGCTGCTATGTGGATGTGATGCCAATAGAAGTTGTAAAATAGCAGGCAGCAGCAATCTGTGACCGCACTATGTCGGCAGTAAGAATAGGCAGATAGTTAACAACTACCTACCTGTTAGTTCCAAGCCCAAAGTAAAAAAAAAACAGTCTGGAACAATAGCTCTAATGGAGATAAAAAAGCATGAGCTCCTTTGTAGGTTGCTATCATATATTCAGTGCAGAAATGGGTACAGCCTTCAGTCTAATAATACTTTATGGTTGGAGTGTCTTCATTTAATGTCTAGCAATGCACTTTATTAAAATGCACCCAGCCAGCGCCGTGAATGTTAATATGGACTGCCAAACTTTTTTAATTTTCTTTCTGGCCCCTAAAAAGTCAGTATGTATGTATGAATACAAGTAAATGACATCACGGTAATAGGCTATTGTAATGCTGTGTTGCATATACAGTATAGCCAACTTAAGATAAAATCTGCACCACTCAAATTGCTCAAAACCACATTCAAGTGGTGCATTAACCCTTTAGGTGCTTCACAGGAACTAAGGCAATGTGGAAGTAAGCACTGAAAATTTTACTTTTTCCCACAAAAATGTTACTTTAACCCCAAATTTTGCATTTTTACAAGGGGAACAAGAGAAATGCACCATATAATGTGTTGTGCAATTTCTCTTGAGTATACCGTGATAGAAATCTACATTTTGGGTGCACAGCAGAGCTTGGAAGGGAAAGAGCGCTATTTTAATTTTAGAGCTCAAAATTGTGTATAATTGATAGCGGGCGACATGTCATGTTTGGAAAACCCCTGATGTGCCTAAACATTTGAGTAACCCCAGAAGTAACCCCATTTTGGAAGCCAGGACCTTCAGGGAATTTATCTAGATGTTTGGTGCGTCACAGAAATTTATTACGTTGACCTGTGAAAATAAAAAAATATAAATATTTTCACCATAAAAATGTTTCTTTAACCCCAAAGTCTTCAAATTCACTAGCGTAACAAGAGATAATTGATCATACAATTTGTTGTGCAATTTTCTTCTAATTACATTAATATCCAGTATGTGGTTGAAAATTACTTTTGAGGCACAGTACAAAGTGAAGAAGGGAAGGAGCACCATATTCGAGTTCAGATTGTGCTAAAATGGTTTGTAGGTTCCATGTCACATTGACAGAGCCCCTGAGGTGCCAGAATAGCAGAAACTCCCTACAAGTTATCCTATTTTACAAACTGAGCCCCTCAGTGAGCATATTGACACTACAGGTGTGTCACAACATTTTATATTATTGGGTGAGCAAAAAATAATTACATTTGTACTACTAAGATGTTGTTTTAACCCCAGAATTCAAGATTTCATAAAGTGAATAGGTAAAAAAGGCCATATAATATGTTACACAATTTCTCCTGAACGTGGCAATATACCACATATGAATGTACAATAGTGTTTGGCTGCACCTCAGGGCTTGGCAGGGAATGAGCACAACTTGATTTTTGAAGCACAGATTTACCTTTAATAGTTTGCAGACTCCCTTTCCAAAGCTCCTAAGTGCGACAACAGATGTAATCCCTTAAAGTGACCAAAATTTGAAAATGTCACCCCTCTGGGAATTCATCTGTGGGTGTAAGGATTAATTAGTCTCTGGAACACACTTATGGAGCCAAATGATGTGAATGTTGCAGAATTAAAAATTACAAATAAGCCCTTGTTGTGCCCAGTACATTGTAGTACCTATACATTGTGCCCAGCTCATGAGTTTGGAAACTTGCAACCCATAAATTAAGTTGGCTCTCCTCAATACAACAATGCCAAACATGTGGGTGCTAACTGTGGTTTAGGCATATTGTGGGGCTCAGAAGGGAGGTGGACATTTAGATTTTGGAGTGCATATTTCACTGGATTTCTTATTTGAGCAGGGTCATAGCATTTTCCAGAGCATTTGTTCTACCAGTAACATGGAACCCCCTTATATTTCTGTTAACAGATAACGGACCTGAGTAAGGATTTGTGTTTTCGTGGGTTGAGTCAAATTATCTTTGCTGGCGATTGTGTAAAGAACATTTTGGATCAGTTCCCATTTATCCTGTTCTCTATGCTGAGCACTTGCATCAGGATATTCATCTACATCTCCGAAATTCGTGATTCAAGTGAAATTCCCAATTTCTCCATTCACTAATGAAGCAGCAGAGTAAAGGCTACTTTACACGCTGCGATATCGGTACCGATATCGCTAGCATGGGTACTCGTCCCCATCTGTTGTGCGACATGGGCAAATCGCTGCCCGTGCCGCACAACATCGCCCAGACATGTCACACATACTTACCTGCCCTGCAACGTCGCTGTGACCGGCGAACCGCCTCCTTTCTAAGGGGGCGGTTCGTTCAGCATCACAGCGATGTCACAGCTGCATCACTGAACCGCCGCCCAATAGAAGCGGAGGGGCGGAGATGAACGGGACGTAACATCCCACCCACCTCCTTCCTTCCGCATAGCGGCCGGGAGGCAGGTAAGGAGAGCTTCCTCGTTCCTGCGGCGTCACACGGAGCGATGTGTGCTGCCGCAGGAACGAGGAACAACTTCTTTACTGCTGCAGTAATGATTTTTGAGAATGGACCCCCATGTCACCGATGAGCGATTTTGCACGTTTTTGCAACGATGCAAAATCGCTCATAGGTGTTACACGCAACGGCATCGCTAATGCGGCCGGATGTCCGTCACCAATTCCGTGACCCCAACGAGTTCGCATTAGCGATGTCGTAGCGTGTAAAGCCCCCTTTACTCCTGACTCTGTTTGGCCTGTGTTCAGTGGTGTCCGTCTTTTCAAAGGAGAAAAAACTCTTGATGACCGCACTTTTGTGTGTCTAAAAATTTGCGTACAAAGATGGACACCGCCGCACCACAGGCCAAACGGGAGTTCAAATTGATTCCCTATGCCTCATTACAGTGAATCTTCTGGAGATCTGTATGGAAGACTGGACCAAAATCCCTGCTGCGATGTTTGAAAACTTGGTCAAGAAATACAGGAAACGTCAATTACAAACAAAGGTTTCTGCACCAAATATCAAGTTCTGTTTTTCTATTGTATCAAATACTGTATTTCTCGGATTATGTGATGGACTTTTCCTCCCAAAAATTTTGGAGAAAAATGAGGGGAGCTTCTTTAAATCCAAATATAGCTTACCAGGAGGTGGAGAATGGGCGCTGTGCTGGCTGAGGTGGGCACTGTGTAGAACAGGGCTGTGAGGCTGGTGCGATGCTCTGTCGGTGGTGTGGGGCTGTGCTGGCTGTGGTGGGTGAAATGCTCTTTCGGCGGTGCAGGGCTGTGCAGACTGTGGTGGACGTTGTGTGGAGCAAGACAGTGCGGCAGGTGAGGTGCTCTGTTAGCGGTGTAATCTTCAAATAATGCCACCAGAAGTCGGTGTATGTGCAGATGGAGCTCTCGGATTGACATTGAGCCGAGAGCTCAATCTGCGCAGGCGCTGATGTGATGCCCTGGACTAGCCAGGTAGTCACATACATACCAACATATACAGTTAGGTCCAGAAATATTTGGACAGTGACACAATTTTCGCGAGTTGGGCTCTGCATGCCACCACATTGGATTTGAAATGAAACCTCTACAACAGAATTCAAGTGCAGATTGTAACGTTTAATTTGAAGGTTTGAACAAAAATATCTGATAGAAATTGTAGGAATTGTACACATTTCTTTACAAACACTCCACATTTTAGGAGGTCAAAAGTAATTGGACAAAAAAACCAAACCCAAACAAAATATTTTTATTTTCAATATTTTGTTGCGAATCCTTTGGAGGCAATCACTGCCTTAAGTCTGGAACCCATGGACATCACCAATCGCTGGGTTTCCTCCTTCTTAATGCTTTGCCAGGCCTTTACAGCTGCAGCCTTCAGGTCTTGCTTGTTTGTGGGTCTTTCCGTCTTAAGTCTGGATTTGAGCAAGTGAAATGCATGCTCAATTGGGTTAAGATCTGGTGATTGACTTGGCCATTGCAGAATGTTCCACTTTTTTGCACTCATGAACTCCTGGGTAGCTTAGGCTGTATGCTTGGGGTCATTGTCCATCTGTACTATGAAGCGCCATCCGATCAACTTTGCGGCATTTGGCTGAATCTGGGCTGAAACTATATCCCTGTACACTTTAGAATTCATCCGGCTACTCTTGTCTGCTGTTATGTCATCAATAAACACAAGTGACCCAGTGCCATTGAAAGCCATGCATGCCCATGCCATCACGTTGCCTCCACCATGTTTTACAGAGGATGTGGTGTGCCTTGGATCATGTGCCGTTCCCTTTCTTCTCCAAACTTTTTTCTTCCCATCATTCTGGTACAGGTTGATCTTTGTCTCATCTGTCCATAGAATACTTTTCCAGAACTGAGCTGGCTTCATGAGGTGTTTTTCAGCAAATTTAACTCTGGCCTGTCTATTTTTGGAATTGATGAATGGTTTGCATCTAGATGTGAACCCTTTGTATTTACTTTCATGGAGTCTTCTCTTTACTGGTGATTTAGAGACAGATACACCTACTTCCCTGAGAGTGTTCTGGACTTCAGTTGATGTTGTGAACAGGTTCTTCTTCACCAAAGAAAGTATGCGGCGATCATCCACCACTGTTGTCATCCGTGGACGCCCAGGCCTTTTTGAGTTCTCAAGCTCACCAGTCAATTCCTTTTTTCTCAGAATGTACCCGACTGTTGATTTTGCTACTCCAAGCATGTCTGCTATCTCTCTGATGGATTTTTTCTTTTTTTTCAGCCTCAGGATGTTCTGCTTCACCTCAATTGAGAGTTCCTTAGACCGCATGTTGTCTGGTCACAGCAACAACTTCCAAATGCAAAACCACACACCTGTAATCAACCCCAGACCTTTTAACTACTTCATTGATTACAGGTTAACGAGGGAGACGCCTTCAGAGTTAATTGCAGCCCTTAGAGTCCCTTGTCCAATTACTTTTGGTCCCTTGAAAAAGAGGAGGCTATGCATTACAGAGCTATGATTCCTAAACCCTTTCTCCAATTTGGATGTGAAAACTCTCATATTGCAGCTGGGAGTGTGCACTTTCAGCCCATATTATTTATATAATTGTATTTCTGAACATGTTTTTGTAAACAGCTAAAATAACAAAACTTGTGTCACTGTCCAAATATTTCTGGCCCTGACTGTACACCCCCCCCACCCTAGGCAGTTACAACAGTCAACCAAAAACCCTTGTTGCCTCCCTCCAGGGTCTGATATTCACACCAGGTGGGGCAGAGCCAGGTGGTTGGCCCCACCCACCGAGGAGTTCACAGGCCTGGAGGCAGGAAAAGTGTCAGATCAGTCTTGGAGGTGAAAGTGAGAGGAGTAAACACTTCAGGTGTCTGGGTAGGAGCCCAGGCACTGACAGCAAGGTTGGCAGACGGTGGTGGTCGTCTGCAGGAGTTGGTGGAACTCCGCAGAGCCGCAAGGGCCGGGGTCGGGCGTCAGCCCGCCGGTACCAGAACGGGGAATGGAGTGAAGCTAAGCACACAGGCAGGGCCATCGGACCCCGACCAGGCTTGGAGCCGCTGTCAATAGTCAAATCAAAATGTGACAGGAACCCCATGGGTTTCCTAACAACCAAGTCCCGATTGAAGGCAACAGTCCACCCAGAGAGGATATACAGCCACCGCCACAGGCTAGAGATCCAAGGGCCAGCGCCTGCGGGCAAAACAGGCTCCTACGGCACCTATACGCTGGGGAGCGGACTACCGGTGGGCAACCACAGGAGTCAAGAACATCTTCACAGGTGCAGGGAAAGACAGCCACCATCAGCCGTCCGGGGAGAGCACAACAACAACACTGCAGCCGGCTGCGGGACCCGTCCATCCGTCCGTTTTTGGTTTACCAACGACTCTGTCAGTGATTGTCTGAGTGAGTACACCAGTGCCATCCGGCACCGCACCGCCCAGTCCCTGCACCCCAGCCATCCGGCCTCCCCGTTACACCACCGGGCCCCGGGATCACCAACCCCCATACCCACGGAGGGGACAACATCCTAGCTGTACCCTACCATCTCTCCCGGGATCCCCGTTACCAGCAGCAGAGGTGCCATCATCACCACGTCCCGTGGGTGGTGTCACGAACAATCTCCCTAAACATACAACCCCCTTTTCACTCACGGGTGAGGAGCGCTGCTCGAGTCCCTGGGTCCGTTCCACCGCTCGAGCCACCGAGCAGCAGCAGCTGAAGCCCCGGAGCCGAGCATGGTGAGCGCGTCCCCTCCGCCCGCGAAAACTTGGCGTCTACGAACAGGATAGAACCTATCTACTTACCAGTAGAAGTGCGCCTTGTAGTCTCCGCCGGCGGCGTCCGGCCGAAGAATTTGAAGTGCCGCTATCTTTGGCGCGAAGGTTTCCTGCTCGAGCATCTTCCCCGAGCAGGGAAGGCACAAAAGCGAAGCCCCGCCCTCAACAAGCGGAAGTGCTAGAAAGAACCAAGAGGGGATGGGAAGAAGATGTTGGAGGAGTGGCAGTCGCAGCCGCAGCAGCACCCGTAGATGGAAATGGGGTAGCCTGTGCTCCGGCCGCAAGAGCGGGGGAGGCCGCGGGCCCAGCGGTCGCCCAGGTAATGCCGTTCTCCCTGCCCTATGTGCCCAGTGCTACCTGGCTGCCGCAGTACGATGGGAAGCCTGATGCTTTGCACGTGTTCCGGAAAAAGATTAGCCCGGTCCTCGATTTATATCCCTTGACTGACAGGCAACGAGCAGCGGTAGTGCTAGGGCAGCTAACCGGCGCGGCTGAACAGGAGACGGAGACCTGGACCGATGCGGACCTGGCCTCAGTGATGACCATTTTTGAGAAACTCCAAATCGCTTTTGAGACCTGCACGGAAGCGGAATTGCGAATGCAGTTCTATCAGTGTCGACAGCGGCCTGCGGATAATATAAGAGACTATGCCCTGCGCCTGCAATCAGCCCTCCGTACGGGGAAGCGGGTGGACACTATTAACGATGCGGACAGCAATAAGATGCTAGTGGATCAATTTCTGCAAGGGCTGGGGTCCGCGGAAGACTGCAAGCAGCTACGGCTGTGGGCCCTAGAACACCCCAATCTGGACTTTGCAGTATTAAAGGAGCAGGCCATCAAAGCCCTGCAGGCCCCAACGCCCGACGCTCCTGAGGCGGCCCTGTGGCCGGCTGAGACCGCTCCCATCATGGTGGCACGTCCTCTCCCGGCCCTACCGGCCCCAGCAGCGCCCGTTGGGATGATGGAGGAGCTAGCTGCCCAGGTTCGCCGTATGGATGGAGACCTAGCCAAGATCCTCGCCGCACTCCAGCTTCCAACGAGATTCAAACCCCCAGGGAGGATCCAGCTCGCCGACAGCCCGGAGGACGTCCCCTGGATGCAGTGGAGAAGGACCAATGACTCATGGTATGGGCCTCCTATTTGTTACAGGTGCAGCAAGCCTGGCCACTACTCTAGGCGATGCCCGTTAAACGATCAACCCCTGGGGCCAAGGGCCGATCCTCAGGAGTAGACACCAATGGCCCCCCCGAATGGCGAGACCGGTATGTCGGAGCTCGCCCCATCATCCCTCTGGCAGTGGACGGCATCCCGCTCATGGCCCTCTTAGACACTGGATCACAGGTAACCACTATACCATATACACTGTACCAGCAGTATTGGGGTACTGATGAACTTGCCCCCTCTGACGATAGCCTGACCCTTGTTGCAGCCAATGGACTCCCTCTAACCCAAGTGGGATACAAACAAATGACCCTGACTGTGGGACGTGCGGAGTTAAAGGAGCAAGGGATGATTGTGGTGATGAATGAACCCAGTGATCATACCCCGAAAGTAATCTTAGGGACCAATGTGATGGAGCATTGTATGAGTGAGGTGCTGAGTCTGTTGCAGCAGTTGGCCGCCACAGCAGGAGGAGGCCAACAAAGAGCTGTGCAGCATGAGATCCGGGCCCTTCTATATCGGCAGCAAGTGAACTCGACTGGTGGAGAAATTGGTGGAGTAAGGGTGATGGATGTGGCCCCCTTGTTAGTGCCACCCCGAAGTGAGATGATGATTTGGTGCAGGGCAGCAGTAGGCCCCCAGGGGCGCGACTACCTGGCGATTGTGGAACCCACGCCTTCTGAACAATGGCCCACGGTGATGGCAGTCAGAGGGGTGGTTGACGTTAAAAAGGGGAGAGTGCCTGTAAGAGTGCTGGATTGTGGGGAGGAGGAAGTTAGGCTTCCCCGTTACGCTACCCTTGCCAAGTTTCTCACTCTAGACCCTCACACCATTCACGAGGCCGCCCCTCCTACCTCAGCATCCCCTGCCAGTAACCATATACCCCCTGAACAGTTAGAAGAGTGGTGCCAGGAACTACATGTAGGCACTGACGCCACACCCACACATCACAAAGAGGGGGTATACAGGGTGGTGCAAGAGTATGGACAAGTTTCCAGCAAGCACCCATTAGATTTCGGGAGGATTAAAGGGGTTCAACACCATATACCTACAGGCATACATCCACCCATTAAAGAAAGGTATAGGCCCATCCCACCAGCACATTATCAATGCGCCAAAGACATGTTGAGGAACATGAAGGAGGCAGGGGTCATTCGGGATAGTTGTAGTCCCTGGGCAGCCCCACTGGTGCTGGTGAAGAAGAAGGATGGCACCATGAGAATGTGTGTGGATTACCGGAAGATCAACCAGATCATGCATAAAAATGCCTATCCTCTCCCCCATATCGAAGAGTCGCTGGCTGCGCTGAGAACTGCTAACTTCTTCTCTACCCTTGACCTTACCAGCGGATACTGGCAGGTGGCGGTCTCACCAGAGGACCTTGAGAAGACTGCATTCGCAACTCCCATGGGACTTTGCGAGTTCAACAGCATGCCGTTCGGGCTGTGCAATGCCCCTGGAACCTTCCAACGACTCATGGAGTGTTGCCTGGGATATCTCAATTTCGAAACGGTCCTGCTGTATCTGGATGATGTGATCGTATACTCCCAGACGTACGAGGCCCACCTGGAACATCTGGCTGACGTGTTTGCGTCTCTAGCCAAGTATGGAATGAAACTAAAGCCCTCCAAGTGCCACCTACTAAAGCCTAGGGTACAGTACCTCGGACACATGGTGAGCGCAGAAGGTGTCGCCCCAGATCCCGAGAAGTTCACTGCTATCCAGGACTGGCCGAGACCGACCACAGTGAGAGAGGTTAGACAATTCCTGGGCCTGGTGGGCTACTACCGTCGCTTAATCAAGGGGTACACGAAGATGGCCGCCCCCATGCAAGACCTCCTTGTGGGACAGACCAAGGGTGGCAGGTCCCCTGGAACTCCGTTTGTGTGGGAGAAGAAGCATGAGGAGTCCTTTCACCAGCTGAAGATGGCCTTGACGGGAGAGGAGATCCTGGCGTACCCTGACTACAGCCTCCCGTTCGTCCTCTATACCGACGCCAGCAATGTGGGCTTAGGAGCAGTCCTGTCCCAGGTTCAGGATGGGCGAGAGAAGATTATCTCCTATGCCAGCAGAAAACTCCGGCCCACGGAAAGGAACCCTGAAAATTACAGCTCCTTCAAGCTTGAGTTCCTGGCCCTGGTGTGGGCAATCACCGAGAGGTTCCAACATTATCTCGCAGCGGCAAAATTCACGGCTTACACGGACAATAATCCGTTGACCCATCTGGACACAGCCAAACTGCGTGCTCTGGAACAGCGGTGGGTGGCCAGGCTGTATAATTATGACTTCACAATCAAATACAGAGCTAGCCGCAAGAACACCAACTTGGATGCATTGTCCCGGATGCGCCACCTGTCAGATGGGGGGTCGGAAGACGATGACCTCGAAGAAATTGAGCTGCCCGCGTTCCATTGGCCACTGGTCGAGAAAGTACATGTCAAACAACAGCAGGCGAACCTGGACCCGCTACCCAGTCAGGGTTGGAAAGAAGCCCAAGAACAAGCGCCTGCTGTCCAATTGGTTAAGACCATGATTCAGCAAGGCTCCTCCGGAATGGATCCGGAAGCGCCCCCTAAGGCCCAGTGGTTGTGGAAAGAACGAGCCCGGCTGTACCTGCACGAGGGGAAGCTGTATCGGGGACTGATCAACCCAAAGAGTCACGAGAAGGTCCGTCAGCTGGTGGTTCCTCAGGCCACCGTGCCCAAAGTCCTACGGGAATATCACGATGGCGCCGGGCATTTCGGCTGGAAAAAGCTGGAGATGTTGCTGAGTGAGCGGTTCTATTGGAGAGGGATGCGAGAATCTGTGGAGGCCTGGTGCCAAGAGTGCGGCCCCTGTGCGCTGAGAAGGAAGGATGAAGTCAGCCAAAGAGCACCTCTACAGCCAATTGTCACCCACCAACCGCTGGAGTTGATTCCCTGGACCACGTTAAGCTCATACCCAGCCGGAATGGGTATACCTATGCCTTAACCATCGTGGACCACTACTCCAGATTCATGGTGGTTGTTCCCGTCAAGGATTTGACCGGCCGTACCGCAGCTAGGGCCTTCCAGGCCTACTTCTGTCGACCACACGGATACCCGGAGAGGGTAGTCACGGACCAGGGTTCAGCCTTTGAAGCAGAGGTGTTTCAAGAGTTCTGCCAATTGTACGGTTGTAAGAAGATCAGGACCACGCCATATCATGCCCAAACTAATGGGATGTGCGAAAAGATGAACCATCTGGTCCTGGACCTCCTCAAGGTGATACCGTGGGATGAGCGGAACCTGTGGCCAGAAAACCTGCCCGACCTGGTCGACATGTACAACAACATTCCCAGTAGTTCTACCAAATGCACCCCAGCGTATCTGATGAGAGCCCGACCGGGCCGGCTGCCGGTGGACCTAGAAATGGGCTTGGAAGCTCCTGAGGCCCTCCCTTCGACTGCTGGCTGGGATGCTCGGCAGCAAATCCAATACTGACAAGTCCAGGAGTATGTGGAGAAGAATCTCGGTCAGAACCGAGAGAAACAAGCGCAACGCTTCAATAAGCGAGCACCAGCTGTCCCCTTTGAGCCGGGAGATGTCGTGCTGAAGCGGAATAGGTGGATCCATAAGCTGGATGACCAGTGGGAAAGGACCCCGTATGTCATACAGCCCACTGAATGGGAGAATGAGAAAGGCTATCTGATCAGTCGCGACCAGGGGAGGACTGCCACTACGGTTTCCAGGGACCACCTGAAGAAATGTCCTCACCCCTTGAGAGTGACGACCGAAGTTCCGGTTCCTATGCCGAGCGGGGAAAAGGAGAAGAAGGTGATCCATACAGTGATGGGCGATTTCCCAGCAGACTGACCTATGCAAAACGGTGAGGTGATTGTTCCGGTGATAATGTTCCCACAACACGTGGAAGGAATGGAGACGGAAACGCCCGCCAGTGAGCCGCTCAAACAAGCGCCCAGGGACGCACCTATACCCCCTCCCCTTGGGTTTCCACTTGCCATACCTGCCATAAGGGAAGAGGAACTGACTGTCTCCTCTGTCCCCTTGCCCTCCACTGATGACATTGGGCCCAGAAGGTCCACACGCCCCAACCTAGGTCGACCCCCACTTAGGTACAGGGAAACTACCATTTAGAGGTGCCGTATGTTAATCGTGTAAATAGCTGAATGAATGAATACAAATCAAACCGAGTTTTCATCTGATTGTCTACAGTGATTATTCCGGCCGTTGCCGGCAAGTTGTCCCCGGAGGGACTCTGTGTGTTTTACCGTCCGCATGAGGAACTGCTCATGAACATGACCAGACCATGACCAGAGAACATGGTCAACATGACCAGAGAACTAGCAGGCCACCCACGAACTTGTGGGCCTGTAAATAATTTGTGGGCTGGTTTTCCGTCCAAGCTGCCTCCGGAGAGGCAGATTGGAGGAAGGGCCCGCAGCAGAGCAGGCTGGGGCCCAGCCACCACCAGGATCGGTGGCCATCCTCCAGGGGTCAGGGGTCCTACTGGACGTGGGGTCCCCTGAAGTGACAGCCGGGTGTGAGACACCGTACCCGTTCCCACTCGGGTAACCTGGACCAGGACTGGGGAAGAGGGGTGCTGCCCGTTTCTTAGGGGCAGCATCAAGGTTCAGGTTATTTGGGTGGGCGAGCAGATGACCACGAACCCATCCGTTTAATAAAAATGTTCAATATTTGATTCGTTAAAGCACCGTAAAGCACCGGGAAGATTTCTAAATATGCATATGTTGAATGTTACATGTTAAATTATCTTTTGCAGTTTGAAAAATAAAACTGGTGATGGATGGGCAGCCCGCGGACGGTCTGCTTTTTACCAAGGGGGAGTGTGACGCCCTGGACTAGCCAGGTAGTCACATACATACCAACATATACACCCCCCCACCCTAGGCAGTTACAACAGTCAACCAAAAACCCTTGCTGCCTCCCTCCAGGGTCTGATGTCCACACCAGGTGGGGCGGAGCAAGGCAGTTGGCCCCACCCACCAAGGAGTTCACAGGCCTGGAGGCGAGAAAAGTGTCAGATCAGTCTTGGAGGTGAAAGTGAGAGGAGTAAACACCTCAGGTGTCTGGGTAGGAGCCCAGGCACTGACAGCAAGGTTGGCAGACGGTGGTGGCCATCTGCATGAGTTGGTGGAACTCCGCAGAGCCGTAAGGACCAGGGTCGGGCGTCGGCCCGCCGGTACCGGACCAGGGAACGGAGTGAAGCTAAGCACACAGGCAGGGCCATCGGACCCCGACCAGGCTTGGAGCCGCCGTCAATAGTCAAATCCAAATGTGACAGGAACCCCAGGGGTTTTCTAACAACCAAGTCCCGATTGAAGGCAACAGTCCACCCAGAGAGGATATACAGCCACTGCCACAGGCTAGAGATCCAAGGGCCAGCGCCTGTGGGCAAAACGGGCTCCTATGGCACCTATACACCGGGGAGCGGACTACTGGTGGGCAACCACAGGAGTCAAGAACATCTTCACAGGTGCAGGGAAAGACAGCCACCATCAGCCGTCCAGGGAGAGCACAACAACAACACTGCAGCCAGCTGCGGGACCCGTCCATCCGTCCGTTTTTGGTTTACCAATGACTCTGTTAGTGATTGTCTGAGTGAGTACACCAGTGCCGTCCGGCACCGTGCCACGCAGACCCTGCACCCCAGCCATCCGGCCTCCCCGTTACACCACCGGGCCCCGGGATCACCAACCCCCCTACCCATGGAGGGGACAACATCCTAGCTGTACCCTACCATCTCTCCCGGGATCCCCGTTACCAGCAGCAGTGGTGCCATCATCACCACGTCCTGTGGGTGGCGTCACGAACAATCTCCCTAAACATACCACCCCCTTTTCACTCATGGGTGAGGAGCGCTGCTCGAGTCCCCGGGTCCGGTCCACCACTCGAGCCACCGAGCAGCAGCAGCAGAAGCCCCGGACCCGAGCGTGGCGAGCGCGTCCCCTCCGCCCGCGACACTGACTCCAGGTGACATTACTTGAAGATCACACTGCCCTTCTCCACATAGCCAGCACAGCCCCCGCCATAGCCAGCACAGCCGGCAACCCAGCAGCCCGCACGGCCAGCTACACTGCAGCTGTGCCGCCCCCGTGCCAGCAGCCTGGCTGCTCGGATCGGGATCCGTGGTGGCTCAAGGGGTCTCCGGACCCGGGGGGGGGGGTCGCGCGGCCACTCAGAAGTAAAGAGGGGCGAAGATATTTACAGGGGGGAGTTGAAAGTTCATGACGCCACCCACGGTATGTGCTAAAGTGAGAGACCACCGCTGCTCTTGGTGGGGGAGCCCGGTGGCGATGGTGGAGCAGCAGGATGTTTAACCCCTCCATTCGGTAGGGGGTTTGTGCCCTGGGGCCCGTTAGGATGATGGCGCCTGGGGTGCCGTTGGGTAGTGGGAAAGGGATTCTCAACGTACTCACTCAGTCCTTGAATAATGACACCGACAGCTTGTAAACCAGAGTTCTGAACACCACTGCAGCTTGGAGGGAGCATGCTGGGATCCATGTCCTTGGTATTGTTGTTAGCCTGTGGCACTTTCCTTGGTACTTTCTCTCTAAATGGACCCCCGAGTCTGAAACTTGTCGGGTCCCGCTCACCCGTATGGCTAACGGAGTGAGCTTGCTCTCAGGGTTCACATGTAGGATTTCTTTGGACTGTATTTGGGAAAGTCCTATCCCATCGGTGCGCTAGTACCCCGATTTTGGAGCGGGTTGGGAATGAATCTTGAAGTCTTCACCCCCGTCGGGTAAATTACCGGGACGCGTGAAGCTACTTCCTGGCCGGGGGTCCAGGTACCCCGTCGTGTCCTGGCCCCTGCCCGGTGATGGCTCAAGGCCGCCAGCTGCCCTCCTCGGCAGTCTGTGCCCCTTGACACGATCCCCTGCGACCGGGGTTCCAGCTCCTACCAGGCCCAGACTAACGTCTGCCACCTAGTAACTCCAGGAGCCCTGCTCCGGACCGGTGACCTCACTCTCCCAGAGAGTCACTTTTTCACCTCCTCCTCCTTCAACTCCTGTTTCACTTCTCCCCACTTCTCCCTACCAACCCCCCCATATGGGTGGCCCTATTCCCTTCAGGCCCCCCAATGGTGTGTGTGGTGGGTTCGGTGTGAAGTGTCCTAGGGTTTTGACTGGCTAAGCTGTTAGCAACACCAAAGGACCAGGATCCGTAACCAAGGAGGGTGGATACTGTGCAGAAGGGCAGATTGCACAATATCCTGCGACGACCTGATAGGCCAGGGCGTCACACAGCCATCACGATCGGCCACACTGCAGCCAGCTTTGCCCTACTCAAGCACCCCCCACCTTCTGTGATCCCTGCTCCACCACTACTGTTACCCCCCCTATGGTAAGACACCACCCTAGTACAAGATGGACCTCATTTTTTTTATCTCTATATTTTGTGTGCGTCTTACAATCTGGTGCATCTTATAAAACTAAATATACGGTACTTATTTTATACAATAAAATAAAAATTATTTAAAAATAATACAATGTGATTTTCAGATTTGTTTGGGGGGGATTCTGTCTGTTACAGTTGAAGTTAAAATTACAGACCTCACCATTCTTTGTATGTGGGCAAATTTGCAAATCGGCAGTGTATCAAATACTGATTTTCATCAATGTATATAGGAGACTTAAGCATATAGCAAATTACACCAGTAATATACAATTTGTCATTTCAGTGGCAGAAAAAAATTGCTTTTAATCCGTATGCGTATGAAGGTGCTGGTGTAGGTCATGGCACTGTTACATCATCCGATTTGCACCTTTGTATTTTTAAATAGATTTCTTGAACCTGATAAGAATGCTGTATTTTCTTTGAAAAGGCCATGCCAGAATGTCTGTACAATCTTTTATGAAATGGTAACAAACTCTCTGGCCATTTGGTCATATTGACAGCTCCTCAGGGCCCCTCCTCCTTAGTGCAGCTCAGATCTCACACTACTCAGTAAAACCTGCAGCTGTCACTTAGGTTCTGGGCAAAGATTTAATACATTTAAACTCAAAATTCTCATCTTTCAAGAGTAGTTAGGAAAGCTGGGATCTGGTAACAGGAGGACACGTATGGATACAGGGAGTACACTGAGGCATAGTCAGGTCACGATCCTAGGGTCAGAATTTCAGGACAGCATGTAATGGATTCAGGGAGAAAACTGAGATGTGGTCAGGTAACGATCCGAGGTCAAAAGCCAGGCGATCGCGACACAAACATGGAGCAGGCAGAGAGAAGTCAAGCAACAGAACGGGGTCAGGAAACAAAGATCAGAGCACAGGCAAGGAATACAGGCTACCAGCCCAACAACTGAACCAGAATGCATGACTGACAAGGTTCTGTGAGAGCATGTTCACTAAAGAAGCAGAACAATTGCCCAAAGGATGGAACACCTGAGCAATTAGCACCTCCCAGAACCAGCATGGAATCCTGCACTGTGGTTATGTTTCACAACATGATCTGGAAAATGGAAATGCTGTTCCTACTTGCCTCTGGGGCCATTCTAGTCTCATAATTTATGTTTTTTGTTTTTTTTCATGAAATAATATGTAATTTAGCAATGACTGGGTCTGAGTCAGCCTATCTTCAGCATTGAAGCATCTATAAGCATGTGTAAAGGTTAATGTGAAGGGAAGGGGAGGAGGGGAGCTGTGACTCCTGTATTAACATCTGTGCATAGAGGGGTTCCATGTCATTGCAATCCTATCTGTGATAAAAATTAGATTTTTGAAATGTCTTCTTTAAAGAAAATGAAATGTCAAGGGTAAAATTGCCCCAGTGGCTAATATCAGAATTTCAATATTTGTATATATATATATTTTTTATGTAGATTAAGCTATGATTTTTTTAAAAATTCATTTAACGCAAAAACCTGAATTAAGCAGTCATTTTCTGATTATACTTTCCCTATAACATGTCTGTTGTCTTCAATCTCTACAGTTGAAACCTTTTATATTATGCATGGGTAATGTACCCACTGTTTACCGTGTAGCTTTATAGAATTTACAAGAAAGTTTAAATATGAAGACAATTTCTATTGTAACGTGCCCTTTACATGGTAAATACATATCAGATTTTGAAGCAGAGTAAATATTAAATGAAAAGGGATTATTTACCGCAGTGTGTGGTACATAAAAAAATAAAATTCTATTCAATAATGATTAAAAGA
The DNA here is from genome assembly GCF_048569485.1 of Anomaloglossus baeobatrachus. Classification (NCBI taxonomy): domain Eukaryota; kingdom Metazoa; phylum Chordata; class Amphibia; order Anura; family Aromobatidae; genus Anomaloglossus; species Anomaloglossus baeobatrachus. The sequence continues at coordinate 171,080,273 of NC_134360.1, read as the reverse complement.
GATAAGTGCAACAGTACAATATAAAGGGGAGACACAGGTGGATAACAAAAACGGGAGTAGGTAAGAAAAAAATATCCTATGTACAGAGGGGGAGCGTTTATAAATGAGTATTGCACAAACCCGACATTTAAATTCTCAAGGGGTGAAGAGGTAGTTGTTGTTAAGCTCCCAAAAGCTAACAAGTAAAAAGTGCTTATAGATTGCAATACATACATCTTTTTGTTGCTTTCTTATATATCAGTATAGGGACTTGCAAGACATGAGGACCCTTGACGTTTAGGCTGTGTGTCTCCCATGCATACATATAGGACAGCCCCAGATAGTGATATAAGTATCCATGTTTAGTGGTGCATGCGCGACGGAGTCTACAACGAGCGGCTCATCACTTCCGGCAGGCCAAGTCATGCGTGGCTCTGGGGGAAATTCCCTGTGATGTCAGTAACCTGACAGCGTCACCATCAGGCGCCATAGGGGATGCCCCAGTAAGGGGAAAGTTTCACAGTCATGTACACCCATGGCGCCATCTTCAAGGAGGGTAGAATCAAAACAGGCATCTGCAGCGCCATCTTAAAGAAGGACAACATGCACAAATGTATCTATCCAATAATAAAGCAAGTGAGGTGGTGTAACATGAATTTATAATATATTGCATTGTGGCCACATACAGTCATGTCTTAGACATTTCCATGAGATCAATATTGAGCTTAGCAACATACAGGATGAGATTAACCCCTTAACGACCGCGGGCCATAAAATTACGTCCTAGCGGTCATAACGTTACTGCCCGCGGTCTGCCGCCGGCAGCATGCTGCGATCGGCGCACATCTCAGCTGATTTTCACAGCTGAGATGTGTGCCTGCTAGGCACGAGCAGAAGCGTTATCTGCTCGTGCCGTTTAACTCCTTAAATGGCGCTGTCAATATGTGACAGCGCCATTATAAGCGCGATCGCGGTAAACGTTTACTTACCGCCCGATATCGGAAGTCACATGACGCGATCACGTGACTTCCGATAGTTGTCATGGTAGCACAGGGTCATGTGATGACTCCTGTACTACACATGAATTGCTTTCACTTTCGCTGTGCCCGCGGCACAGTGAAAAAGAAAGTGAGCGTATCTGCTGTTTACAGCTGTATAGCTGTGATCAGCAGATAGTGCAGAGCGATCGGATTGCTGATCGCAATAGCCCCCTAGAGGGACTAGTAAAATAAAAAAAAAGTTAAAAAAGAAGTTTTAAAAAATTAAAAGAAAACAAAAAAAACCTAAAAATTCAAATCACCCTCCATTCGCCCCATTAAAAATTAAAGGGTTAAAAAAATAAAAAATATACACACATTTAGTATAGCCGCGTTCAGAAACGCCCGATCTATCAAAATATAAAATCAATTAATCTGATCAGTATACGACGTAGCGGCAAAAAAATTCCAAACGCCAAAACGACGTTCTTTTGTCGCCACAACTTTTGTGCAAAATGCAACAAGAGGCGTTCAAAATGTAGCATCTGCGCAAAAATGGTACCGTTAAAAACGTCAGCTCGAGACGCAAAAAATAAGCCGTCATTGAGCCATAGATCCCGAATAATGCGAACGCCACGGGTCACGGAATATGGCGTAAAACGTGCGCCACTTTTTTCGGACAAACTTCCGATTTTTTTTTTAACCCCTTATATAAAAGTAAACCTATACATGTTTGGTGTCTACGAACTCACACTGACCTGAGGCATCACACCCACACATCAATTTTACCATATAGTGAACACAGTGAATAAAATATCTCAAAAATAATAGTGCTATCGCACTTTTTTTGCAATTTTTCTGCATTTGGAATTTTTTTGCCGTTTTCCAGTACAGTATATGGTAAAACTGATGGTTTCATTTAAATGTAAAGCTCGTTCTGCAAAAAATGAGCCCTCACTTGACCATATTGACTGAAAAATAAAAAAGTTACGTCTCTCAGAAAAAGAATGGCGGAAAAAAAACGGAAAGCGAAAAATCGGCCGATCGTGAAGGGGTTAATAAACAGTCCACTACTGAAATGACCTCCAAATTTAATGACAATCTGGATACCGAATCCAATAAATGGGAGAAAGATATTGTTTCAACTAAAACTATAAAATATCAATAGGATTTATTGGACCACTGAAATAACCAGATATACAAATGGAGGGGTATTCAGAGTAAAGCAAGATCTATCTCATGGATTCCCTTGGACTCCTACTCATCTGTGTCCTCATTCGATGATGGGATACAGAGGAGGGGGGAGTGCATTGATTAAAATCATGAGACAAAATAGATGGAATGAGGATCATCAAGGCACTAAATGGAATCTTCCATGATGATGGACAGGCAGTCTTCCACATTGTGAGTTAGTATCAATATATTGATGACCTTCAATTCATATGGCAGAAATCCACCTTCAAACATTCATGTCAAATTGGAATCGCAACAACTTCAACATCATACTCACTTATACTGACCACATTCGGGAAATCAGCTTTCTAGATATTAAACTGACTTGCCATGATGATGGTTCCAGTGGAACTGATGTTTTTCATAATGCAACATCCATAAATGCCCCACTACATGCCTCATCAGCTCACTTGGAGTCAAAGATCAGGGCTGTGCTCGTTGGTCAATTCTTGAGAATGACACACATATGCTCCTGCAAACAAAAATTTGAGCATCAAGCATCAGATCTCAAGGGAGCATTCAACTTATGGGGTTATAGCAGGCTTTGTTAAACATGGATATTTAAGGGTGAAAAATACCATTCGAAGGGACTGCCTTATGCCAACTAAAAGAGAAACTAACTAATCCTACTCTGCACTTCCTCTTCACATATAATCATCAGTGTGATACGGTGAGAAATGTCTTAAAAAACACTGGTTAATGTTGATGACAGAACCAGCCATCTCTAGGACCCGCTGAAACTCCAATGATAGCAGCCAGAAGGAGTAAAAATCTCAGAGATGTGTTTCTTAAGAGCCATTATGTGACTAAACCACAAGCATTATTTGGAACTGGTAAATGTAAGTGGGGCTGTTTTCCTTGGCTTGCAGAAATCTTGCATGTTCCCCTTCTTTCACATTGGCAGATGGCTTAAGGCCACATCACTTGTAACATGACCTATGTAATCTATTATGCTACCAGTAAAAGTTGATTAGTCTACCTAGGCCTCACTTCGAGAGAACTATATTCACGAAGTCGTAAACATGTACGTGATATCATGGCAGCCCGTGATTTGGATGACATAACCCTTTTAAAACTCATCCCAAAATATTTTAAGGCCCATTATAAATGTAATCACAATGACCTCAAGTTACAGGACATTGACCACTTATGGTATGGATCGAGGGTTGGTCATAGGAAATGCCTATTGGCAAAATTCAAATGTAGCTGGATTACCCCCTTAGGTGCACTAGCACCTGCTGGACTCAATGAGCAATTGAAATGTGTATCTTTTTTATAGCTATTCTGAGGTTTGGAATTTAGTTTGTGTATCTTTTGTAATTTTTTTTAGATTTTATCCTATGACTCAGTTACATCCACTGTGAGACTCTCTCATTCATTTGCGTTTGGTCATCCCATGTTTCTCTGCACAGCAACCATTCCAGCACAAGATTCCATCTTTAAGATCAATAACATGGACTAAGTGGCCACTCATCTGTGTACATGTTTTTGTACAATTTTTTGTCCTCACCAATAGAATGCTTTTGTGATGAATGCATTATCCAATATGTCATTGCCAATGCTATGATAGTTTTCTTCCTTTTTTTCTCTTCTTATTCCATCTCTTTTTCCTTATCGTTGCTGCTTTATAGATAATATGTTTATATGCTTGTTATTTGCACTCTATTTATTCCTCCTAGAGTGGGTGGGTTTTGTTACCTCTTTTAATGTCAGTATGTTTTTGGTTATCATTAGAGATAATGCTGAGACCCAAACTGTAAAGTTCAGAGTTTGTACCGAACATGGAGTTTAAAAAAAATCAGTGTCCAAGTTTGGAGTTCAGGTGCTGTATGCATGCTAACCACTCAATTGAGCATCAGGGTGCTCGGGTACACTCTATACTTGGCCAAGTTGGAGCCGCTTGCAGTCTCTGAATGGTTCTCATTTGGGGTAAAAAGTAATGTGTGCAAAATAAAATTAATAACCCCGCTTTCCCTTCCCCAGAAGTGATCAGTTTATGACTTGCTGTATATGGGCGGAGACCTGAACTGCTCAATCAGTCACTTCCAATGGGATTGTGGCTCCAGGTCAAGTTCAGGACAAGTCTGGGTCCCAAACTAAACTTTATCTAAAGTCCATCTGAAACTGTCGAACCCGAACTTCCACGGGTCTGCTCATCTCTAATCACCAGTAATAGGTATACTGACATACCTATAATGCTACACCTTCTCACTACTCGTATGTTCTGATGTAATGGGGGATTTTCCTTGACTTGACATGTCATTTGCCCTGCCGGAAGTGATGAGCCACTCGGATCTCTCTCTGACTAGCATGTGCCATTAGACACGGCCACTTATCCCACTATTTGAGTTTATCCTATATATAAATGGGAGAGTTACAGCCCCGAAGGAAACTCATGCGAAACGTGCATCGAGGCTGGAGGTCAAGTGTAACATCCAAGTAGTAATGGGTATGTATTGCAAACTATAGGTACTTTTACTGGTTGGTTTTGGAAGCTTATCAACAAGTACTTCTTCACCCTTTGAGTATTTAAACATATTACATTTGCGCAATACACTTTTATAAACTTTGCCCCTTTGCACATAGGATGTTTCTTCCTTACCTCCTCCTGTCTCTGTTATCAATCCGAGTCTCCCTTTATATTGTCCTGTTGCACTCATGTCACTATTAATCATTAATGAATACAAATTTCATTTTTTTTAGTGAATCTTTAGACTCCATTGCTTTGCTATAGGATTATATGTATTTTGGTAATGATCCATCCTATATATGACAACCATAGTGCCCCTCATGGTCTCCACTGCGCAGTTATATTGGACTCAATTTACATTGTTCGTGTACTGGGTAATACAAAGTTTTCTGTTGCATATTCCATATTGTTAAACTAACAAATACTTGTGGGTTATTTCACAGAACAGAGGTGTTTAGATGCAGCTAAGGAGAAGGATTGTTTTTCTCAGAAAATTCTGCCAACTGTGCTGCCACTTAAAGGTGAAAGCTGACATACAACGCCAGAACGTGTTAACCTTGATTCATTCTTTGTAGCCATTTGTACTTCTCAGATCACCTGTTTGTGTTCAGTGCACGTTCACCTTACTTATTAGGTAAATTACATTTACTACACAGTCTTATTGGTTATATGGATATATTTTTAATCATCAACTGTGACCATTACTTACATCTGATGGGAAAGCACCGTTATTAATACATAGAAAAACGTATCCTCTGAATAGAAAAAGTGCCTGGAGACAGGAGATAATAAAAACATACGTATTTTATTATGAAAAGTTAAAATACAAACATTTCTTACATTCTCTGGCAAATCCCAGTTTGGATGCTAGCCGTTCTGTAGGTCATTCAACTTGCACTGGAAATTTCATAAATAGTTGATAAACATTTATACTAATCCTGTTTGCGTATCTTCATATTCACTATAGTTTGTAACTGGAAATCTAGTCTTTATCTTCACTCCAAAGTATTTTACCTCCCTACTACCCACCAGTCTTACCTTGACCCTACCAATCTAACCTTGACCCTACCAATCTAACCTTGACCCCATCAATCTAACCTTGACCCCATCAATCTAACCTTGACCCTACCAATATAACCTTGACCCTACCAACCTAATTTTGAAGCCACCAATCTAACCTTGACCCCACCAATGTAATCTTGATCCCACCAATGTAATCTTGATCCCACCAATCTAACCCTGACCCCACCAATCTAACCTTGACCCTATCAATCTAACCTTGACCCTACTAATATAACCTTGACCCTACCAATCTAATTTTGAAGCCACCAATCTAACCTTGACCCCACCAATTTAATCTTCACTCCAAGGTATTTTACCTCCCTACTACCCACCAGTCTAACCTTTACCCTACCAATCTAACCTTGACCCTATCAATCTAAACTTGACCCTACCAATCTAACCTTGACACCACCAATCTAACCTTGACACCACCAATCTAACCTTGACACCACCAATCTAACCTTGTCACTTTTTTTGCCACCAGTCAATCTGGGAATCTTTATAATTTCCTAAGGAATAAACCCACACCTGCTCTCTTGTTCTTCACCCATCTACTAACACCTTAGTATCCTTGCACCTCTTTGATTCATAATTACATTCTTTTTAAATTATTATGAGGTTGTAGGGGTGGCATAGGGCTGTAGTCATGGGTAAGGGCGAGTCCCTGCTTCCAGGTAACGCTTCTCTTCTGGGCTGCACCCCGGTACTTCTACAGTGCATCTAAAGACACCAAAACCCCACTTCTCTGGGGGTAGTTTAGACACGGAGTCCGGTATAACTTTCAACATTTCTTTACTTAGGAACTCACACAGTGCTTTTGAGTCACACTAACTGCAGGTACAATGTTTTAACATTTCAGATTGGTTACAATTTAGCTTCATTTCTTTTCATATTTTGCTGCAGACTGCTCCTTTATGTGCATTACTGCTGTTGCTCTAAGACTGTATTCTCCCTGTAACACCACGGTGGCAGGCAATAAATTCAAAGAGTCACGTATGGCTCCTACTGCGTCCCCTCCCACATGGATTAGTTTTACCACTGGACGAAGTTCCTTCATCAGTCTTCCAATTTCGACTGTTTCGCCCAGGTCTATGTTAGGCTACTTTCACACTTGCGTTGGACGGCTTCCGTTGCTATCCGCAGCCTTGAGGAATTACGGTAACCGTTGCAGGAAACCGTTATATTCCTCATAGACTTCTATTAGCTATGGATAGCAACGGATGCTCTTGCGTTGCATCCGCTGCACGACGCAGCATCGTTATTTTGACGCTGGGTCGGGCGGAGGGAACACTGCATGTAACGTTTTTTGAGAAGCGCAATCCGTAGGATTTCGCTGTGCATGCTCTCTCTGGCTCCCTGCACACGTAACCAGGGTAAACATCGGGTTGCTAAGCAATGCACTTTCCCTAGTTACCCGATATTTACCCTGGCTACGGGTGCAAGGAGCCAGCGCTAAGCGGTATACGCTGGTAACCAAGGTAAATATCGTGTAACCAAGCAAAGTGCTTTGCCTAGTTACCCGATATTTACCCTGGCTACATGTGCAGGGAGCCCGACACTTTCCCGCTCAGCTCCGTCCCCTCCCGCACTTCACTCCCCATGTACACACGCACGCACACTCACACTCACACTCACCTGTCCCCATCCTTGCATTCCTTGCTGCACTGACGTCCTCAGTGCCATGGTCCCGCTCGGCTCCACAAACCCCGCACTCCGCCCCCTCACACAGTCTCGGTGGCCGAACGATCAGCTGATCACCCGGCGACCGGCTGCTGTGAGCGATCAGCTGATCACCCGGCGACCGGCTGCTTTTGAGCGATCAGCTGATCGTTCACAATAGTCTGCTGCTGATAAAACGAAAGAAGAAAAATAAATAAAGAAATAAATAAAGATTCCGTTGTTTTGTACGATTCGTTGCATCCGTTGTGCCACTAAATGCAACACATCTGTTGCATCCATCACACAACGCAATGCAACGGATGCCGTTCAACGCAAGTGTGAAAATAGCATTACCTTTCACCAAGACTGGTCCTATTTTACAAACTGTACACTGACTACTTTACATTGTGTGAAAGTGTTATATCTTCATTGTTCACCTGATGAAGGCGGAGTATGCTGTCAAAACATGTTGTGAAATGATGTTCCTGATCTTTGAATAAAGAAGTAAATGTAACCATGCCTGGTTCCCCTGCTTCCAAGCCTGATAAATACCGCTGCTTCCTTTCTTCTCCATATCTTCAGTGTTGTTCCATGAAAACGTATAAAATATTTACAAAAAAAGGGTCTGCTTAATTTAGAGGGTGCAGGGCTCCAGAAGGATTATGTGAGCACAATGTATGGGCACTACAATATACAGGCACTACAATGTTCGAGGTACTACAATGGCAGATTTCCAATTTTCTCTCAGCCACATCCATTGCTACTTGTTTCTGGAAAACACCCATGGAGTCAAAATTGTCACTACATGTTTGTATAAATTCTCAGAGAAAATTGTAATTTGCAAAGTGGGGTCACTTGAGGGGGTTTCTGCTCTTCTGGCAGTTAGGCCCTGTGCCCACGGGAGCTTGCTTCTGCGAATTTTGCCGCGGAAAACCTGCGTATTTATCTGGATTTTCCAGATAAATCCGTATGTTTCAGCATGTACAGACACTCCCCATGTTATCCTATGGGACATGAGGAGTGCTGTGTCCATGTTGCGGAATGTGCGGTTGCAGAATATACTGCGGATATCCAGCAGCCGCACATAACTGCATGTCAATTATTCCTGCGTCATTATCTGCGGAAATCCCCTGCTTTGGCCCATACTTGCCTGACTTGATAGCAGACACCCGGTCATTTTCCCTCGGTGCACAGGAGCAGGAAGGAGGAGGGGGGCGGGGCCTGCACGAGCTCTGGTAATGTGACAGCCGGAGCTAGTTCAGGCCCGAGGTATGAACGCCCCGATCACTCAGCACTTGTTCTGCATTGAGGATGCAGTGCCGAAGCTATGCTACTGTATCCTCAATGCAGAATGCCCGCACCATATCCGCAGGACATTCCGCAAATAAACCACAGCATGGAAACAGCAACCCTAGGTGAATTTGCTAAGGGGTGTAGTTTGCACCGTGAGGTCACTGATGGGGCTGTCTGCTGTCCTGGTTCTTAAGGGGCTTTGCCATTGTAACATGGCACCCTCAATCCGTTCCAGCAAAATCTGGGCTCCAATATGGCCCTCCTTCCAGTCTGAGCTTTGCGCTGTGCCTCAAAAGTAGTTTTCAACCACATATGGAGTATTGGCATACTAAGAAGAAATTGTGTAACACATTTTAATGTTCATTTTCTCCTATTACGCCTTTTAAAAATTAAAAACTTGGGGCCAAAGAAATATTTTATTGGAAAAAAATGGGAATTTTTAATTTACCCACACTAATGTTATACAATTCTGTAAATCATTTAAGGGTTAAAAAAGCTCAATACACCCCTAGATGAATTTCTCGAAAGGTGCAGTTTACAAATGGGGTTACTTGTGGGGGTTTCTGCTGTTTTGGCTTGTCAGGGGCTCTTCAAATGTGACAAGGCATCCGCAATCTACTCCAGTCAAAATGGCTCTGCAAAATTCAAATAGTACTATTTCCTTTCTAAACCCTGCCATGCACCCAAAAAGTAGTTTGGGCACAATGGATTAGCACTACAATGTACTGGGCATTACAATGACTAATTTACAATTTTCAATTCTGCAACAATCACTGTTTTTGACTCCATAGGTGTTTTCCAAGACTAATTCATCACTACAACTGTAGGTGAATTCCCAGAGGTGTTTAACTGTCAAAATTTGGTCACTTGAGGGGTTTTTTGCTGTTCTGACACTTAGGGGTTCTTGAAATAGAGTGTGAAAACTATTCTAGGAAACTCTGTGCTCCAAAAGTCAAATGGTACTCCTTCCTTCCTGAGCTCTGTGGTGCGGCCAAACAATACTGTACATGTGAGTAATGCTACGTTCAGGAAAAAGTTTCAACAAATTTTATTAACATACGAATAGTACCCAAACACCGAACTTGGACACAGATTTTTTTAAAAGTCCATGACCCGGGCACCTGGTGTCTGGTATGAACCCCGAACTTTACGGTTTGGTTTCACTCATTCGTAGTAGTGAGTTCATGAGCTGACTTTTCCACTTCTGACAGCTGTCTCAGAACAGAATTGGAATACGACCCGTTGCACCTAACACCCTCGTTTTCCTAATTAAGCTTCATCCTTCATTAATTTGCCTTAGTTAACTCATATAGGCATGCAAATATTTTATTCATTGTGAATATGACATATTTATATCGCTTGTGTGGCATTTGCTATGTGTTTGTTTCCTTCTACTATAATATTGAAATCTTAGAGGTTACTGTGATATTGTTAGCAGTTGCCCTTTAATTCTTAGTATACAAACAAACACAATCCTCCCTATTCTTAGCCTATCTTTCAATGTCTCATGCACATTAATTCAACTTTAATTGCATTTCATTAGCTGTAGGCCTGGTGATATACCATGTAGATAGATAGATATATAATTTAATCAGCATTTTAACAAGTGTTGATTACTGATTGCCGAGTATAAAGTAAGGTGTTATGCAGACACATGCGCAAAGTTTTCTATAAATAAAAGTGTAGGATACAGACTCTCACATATAGAACTAATTGCAGAGAACTCTCTATATATGTTTCAGGAAAGAATAATATTTATTAATCTTATCATCTGTAATTTATAAATATTCATCTATAAGTATTCAACAACTTCATATCAATAATGATCTATTATTCTCACACACACTGTATGTTTCTGTCAATCTATTAATATTAATAATTATTGATCGAGTGCTCATTGCTCGAATCTAGCTGGTCGGACACTCTGACTGGCTTGACTCAAGTACTGGGTATACTGGAAGTCAATATGAAACTTTAGCATTTTTCTGGAAAACCATCTCTGGTGTTCTGGGTGGGGAGGGCAAGAAAATTGCTGAAATGGATGGAAGAAGTCCTCAAATGGAGTGAGAACAGCATGGTAAAGATGCCTTGACACATTTCTAACTCCCAGGTTGATGCTAGGAAATAAATAAATAAATAATTTTTAAAAATAACGTGGGGTCCCTCCATTTTTGATAACCATCTAAAGTAAAGCAAATAGCTGGTGGTGATATAATCAGATTGGAAAGTTCCACGATTATTTGGCCCTTCCCAGCCCAAAAATAGCAGCCCACAACAGCCTTAGAACTGGCGCATCAGAGTAAACTATGACTAAGGTCAAACGAGGAGAAAGGAGTCAAAGTTGTTGGAGGATTAAGTTGGTTCAAAGTCAGAAACTAGTGTCACAAGCTATGTCAGGCAGCAGAGTATCTATAGATAGCAGACTAGGGTAAAAATACACTGGTAAGTGATAGATTGCGGCATGTTGCTAATTGTTTAAATATAGTGTGGCTCTACCCATGGCTAGAGATGAGCGAGCCTCTAGAGGCTCGAGTTTGTTTCGGTTCGTCGAACGGAGGCCGCGTTCGAGTGCGGTTCGGCGAACCGTTCTACGAACCTCTCGAACCCCATATAAAACGATGGGAGGCAATCCTAAACACATAAAAACACCTAGAAAACACCTTCAAAGGTGTCCAAAAGGTGATAAACAACTCCCAAGACACCACAAACACATGGGAAAGTGACAAGGACATATACTCATACGAAAACAAAACAGCTGGATGAGGAAAAAGAGGAGGAGACACAGATATAGGCATGGCATGCCCTTCTAAAATCATGTAAAACACCTCAAGAGGACTCCAAGCAGAGTCTCCCTTTTCTCCAAAAATTGTGCCACACACACCACTTCAGTAGCATTACTTGTGCCCCAGTTGAAAAGTGGACAGGTTGATTTGCATCAAGCACATTCAAAAATATGCCAGCCTTAACTGTCCCCAGTATGACACTGGGGTAGGTAGCAAAGTCTTTGCTGAACCATGACTTGTTCATCTTGGCTGATTTTTAAAAACACAGCAAGGGGACTCTAAGCAGAGTCTCCCTTTTTTCCAAAAATTGTGCCACACACACCACTTCAGTGGCATCACTTGTGCCCCAGTTGCAAACTGGACAGGTTGATTTGCATCAAGCACATTCAAAAATACGCCAGCCTTAACGGTCCCCAGGATGACACCGGGGTAGGTAGCAAAGTCTTTGCTGAACCATGACTTTTTCATCTTGGCTCATTTTTAAAAACACCGCAAGGTGACTCCAAGCAGAGTCTCCCTTTTTTCCAAAAATTGGGCCACACACACCACTTCAATGGCATCACTTGTGCCCCAGTTGTAAACTTCACAGTTACATTTGCATCAAGCACATTCCAAAATACGGCAGCCTTCACTCTCCCCAGGATGACACAGGGGTAGTAAAGTCCTTGCGAATCCATGACTTCTTCATCTTGATGAACGTTAGTCTGTCCACATTGTCACTGGACAGACACGTGCACTTATCTGTCAGCACACACCCAGCAGCTCTGAAGACACGTTCAGAGACAACGCTGGCTGCGGGACACGACAAGATCTCCAAGGTGTAAGTGGCGAGCTCAGGCCATTTTTCAAGATTGGAAGCCCAAAATGAGCAAGGCTCCAGTTGCAAAGTCATGGCATCGATGTTCATTTGGAGATACTCCTGTATCATCCTCTACAGCCTTTGTGTATGTGTCAGAGTTCTTGTCTCTTGTGACCTTGCATTGGATGCTCTAAAAAATGTATGAAACGATTCCATAAAATTGCTGTTACCAGCACCAGATACGGTGTTGCTGGTACGGTTTGACTGATAATGACAAGACAGTCCCATGCTTGGCAAGTGACAACTGGGAGATTCACTCCATGCACCACTGGTGTTTGGTGGAAAAGCCAAACTAAGATTGAGTAACAGCTTCTGCTGATACTCCTGCATACGTGCGACCCTTTCTATGGATGGAATTATTTTGCCAAATTTAGACTTGTACCGGGGATCTAATAGTGTGGCAACCCAGTAGTCATCATTACTTCTAATTTTGACAATCCGAGGGTCATGTTGTAGGTAGTGCAGCAAGAAGGCGCTCATGTGTCTTGCGCATCAATGTGGACCAAGTCCTCGCCGTGTTTGTGGTGGCGAGTTGATAACCGTGCTTTCTTCCTCTGACATCTCCCCCCAACCTCGTTCAACCAAAATTTGACCAAGGTCTCCCTCATCTGCTGAGTCTTCCATGTCCATAGAGAGTTTGTCCTCAGTTTCTTCCTGGTCTCCTGCACCTTCCTCAACATTTTGGCTGCTACCATGCGCCCTTGTTAATTCCTCTCCCCCACCGTCCCATGCCTGCTGCCTTGGTGATGATGAACGTCTGGACCTTGTAGATGTTGGTATCCCTTGCGCATATGAATCCTCCTGTACTTCCTCCCCTTCCTCTTGTCCCACCCCCTGACTCAGAATAGTGTTTAGCATGTGCTCCAGCATGTAAATGACTGGAATTGTCATTCTGATAATGGCATTGTCAGCGCTAAACATATTCGTCGCCATGTCGAAACTGTGCAGAAGGGTGCATAGGTCCTTGACCTGAGAGCACTCCATTAGGGTGATCTGCCCCACCTCTGCATCTCGTTGGCCCAGGCTATACGTCATAACGTATTGTACCAGGGCTCGGCGGTGCTGCCACAGTCACTGTAACATGTGGAGAGTCGAATTCCAGCGTGTCGCCACATCGCATTTCAGGCGATGAACCGGCAGGCCGAAAGACTTCTGAGCGATGCAAGTCGGTCAGCTGCGGCGGTTGAACGGTGGAAGTGAGCAGAGAGTGACCGTGCCCTGTGCCGAAGTCCCTCTAGGCCGGGATAGTGGGTTAAAAATTGCTGGACAACAAGGTTCAACACGTGAGCCATACAAGGCACTTGTGTCACCTTGCCCCGACGAAGGGCCGCACCCAGGTTTGCAGCATTGTCGCACATGGCCTTCCCTGGCTGTAGGTTGAGCGGAGATAACCATTTACAAAACTCGCTCGCAAGAGCTGACCACAACTCCTCCGCTGTGTGACTCTTATTTCCAAGACATTTCAAGATAAAGACCGCCTGATGCCGTGGAGCTCTGCTGCCAGCATAGTAAGGAGGTGTGCGGGATTCCTTGTGTGCAGTTACAACGCAGGTGGCCTGACCAGGCAGGCTTGGGGCGGAGGTGCAGGACCCAGACGAGGTTGAGGAGGTAGAAGCAGTGGAGGAACTTCGACATACAGAGGATTGACGCACAAGTCTTGGGGACGGCAAGACTTGTTCAGCAGACCCTTCTCCATCTATCACCATAGATACCCAGTGCCCAGTCAGCGACATGTAACGCCCCTGTCCATGCTTACTGGTCCAAGTATCGGTGGTGAAATGCACCCGGTCACACACAGAGTTTCTCAAGGAAGCGGTGATGTTGTGTGTGACATGCTGGTGTAACACAGGCACACCTTTCTTGGAGAAGTAGTGGCGACTGGGCATCTGGTACTGGGGCACTGCGACGGACATAAAGTCTTGAAAATCCTCTGTGTCCTCAAGGCGGAAAGGCAGCATTTCGGTAGCCAAGAGCTTACAGAGGAATAAAGTCAACCTCTTTGCTTTGTCATGGCTTGGAGGAAATGGCCTTTTATTTGTCCACATGTGAGGGACAGAGATCTGGCTTCTGTGTGGAGATGGTGGTGAGTAGGGTGTCCCTGGAAAACTGCAGATCTTTGAGGAAAGTGCAGGCGGAGACATGATGTTTTCTTCATCCAAAGTTGGTGCTCTCGATGTCTGAGAGAGCTCTACACCAGCAGTTGTTTCCCCTTCCAAACCAACTGCCAACCTGCCAAGCAAACTGCCTGTTGCGGTTAAAGTGGTGGAAGGTCTGCGTGGAAAAACAGGTGTGACAGGTGTCCCCACAGTCATAAAAGATGAAGAGCGCGCGGAGGTACTTGAAGGTACAGACGGTGTTTGGACCGCTCTGCTAGGATGCATTGCAGCACGGTGAGCTTCCCACCGGGACTTATGCTTGCTATTCATGTGACGATTCATGGACGAAGTTGTCAAACTGGTGAGGTTTTGGCCTCTACTTATAGATTGCCGACAAATTTTACAGATCACATGATTTGGGAGATCCTTTGCAAGGTCAAAAAAGGACCAGGCTAAGCAAGGCTTAGAAGCCATGCGACCTGCAGAGCCACCCCGACTTGTGCTTAGAGGCAGAGTTGTGGCTGAGGATACAGTTGTAGACGTGCTTCCAGTACTCCGACTCTGTCCAGGAAGGCGCAAGGTAACTTCGTCGTCAGTTGCATCCTCCTCCACCGCCTCTGGTGACCTCCTCAAGTGCCTGACTATGGTTTGACAGTAATTGGGATCTAGAACTTCATCATCAAGCATTGTGTTTGCACTCCCCTTGCTCTCAGACCTAACCTCTTCCTGCCCTGACTGAATAGTTAAGTTGTCATCCTAATCTGGTATCTGCGTCTCATCGTCATCAGTATGTTCCTCATTGTCTCCACCAACAGGTGTTACAGTTTGGGAATGAGGATCTAAATTATGCTCAGAAACTTTGTCATCAGGGCCTGAATCTGACTCACAAAGCTTCTGGGCATCACTGCAGACCATTTCCTGGTCTGTACTCACTGTGGCTTGGGAGCAGACCTCTGATTCCCAGGCTATAGTGTGACTGAACAGCTCTGCAGACTCAGCCATCTCTGTTACACCATACTATTGCAGGGCGGGTGGAGACTTGAGAGCTGGGAGAAAGCAAGTGTGATTGGGATGACAACTCAGAGGACTGTCGTTTTTTGGATGTTGAAGTTGAGGTGGAGGAGAGGGCACTTGTTGGAGCACTTGAGATCCATTCAAGCGTGTTCTTCTTTTGTGCATCATCTACCTTTGTTACAGTTGTTCGTTTCTGCAAAATATAGGAGCACATCAGATTGTCCACGGAAAGTAGTAGGCATCTTACTTTTGCTGCAAAATGGCCTATCTTCAGGAGATGTTAATGTAGCTTTCCCACCTTCCCCACGGACACAAACTTTTTTTCCTTTTCCAAGACGCCTGTTCCCCTTTCCACCAGCATCTGTCCTTTTGCCCCTCAATTTGTTAGCGACAAGATTGGCCACTTAAAATGTGGTAGCAAAAATTGAGAAGTGGTGTACAATGCAGAGGTGGTCTAGCTTTATTGACAGCTGAAGAAACAACACTGACTATCACAGACAATTTTAGTATGGCCCTAACAGTGGCAACACAGTTTGCAATTAGAATTGTGTAGCAAAAATGGACAGCTGTGTACAATGCAGAGGCGGTCTAGCTTTATGGACAGCTGAAGAACCAACACTGACTATCACATACAATTTGTGTATGCCCCTAACAGTGGCAGCACAGTTTGCAAATAAAATAGTGTGGCAAAACTGGGCAGGTGGGTAGAGTGCCCGGGTTCTGTGGGTACCAGGACAAGAAAGGAACACTAACTTTGTATTTCAGACACTTTTAGGATGGCACAAAAAGTGTCAGCTCTTTGGCCAAATAAAAAAGCGTGGCAAAACTGGGGAGGTGGGTAGAGTGTTCGGGTTCTGTGGGTCAGTGGAATGGAAAGGAACACTAACTTAGTATTCCAGACACTTTTAGGATGGCACAAAAAGTGTCAGCTCTTTGGGCAAATAAAATAGCGTGGCAAAACTGGGCAGGTGGGTAGAGTGCCCGGGTTCTGTGGGTACCAGGACAGGAAAGGAACACTAACTTAGTATTCCAGACACTTTTAGGATGGCACAAAAAGTGTCAGCTCTTTGGGCAAATAAAATAGCATGGCAAAACTGGGCAGGTGGGTAGAGTGCCCGGGTTCTGTGGGTCAGTGGACAGGAAAGGAACACTAACTTAGTATTCCAGAGACTTTTAGGATGGCACAAAAAGTGTCAGCTCTTTGGGCAAATAAAATAGCGTGGCAAAACTGGGCAGGTGGGTAGAGTACCCGGGTTCTGTGGGTACCAGGATAGGAAAGGAACACTAACTTTGTATTCCAGACACTTTTAGGATGGCACAAAAAGTGTCAGCTCTTTGGGCAAATAAAAAAGCGTGGCAAAACTGGGCAGGTGGGTAGAGTGCCCGGGTTCTGTGGGTACCAGGACAAGAAAGGAACACTAACTTTGTATTTCAGACACTTTAAGGATGGCACAAAAAGTGTCAGCTCTTTGGCCAAATAAAAAAGCGTGGCAAAACTGGGGAGGTGGGTAGAGTGTTCGGGTTCTGTGGGTCAGTGGAATGGAAAGGAACACTAACTTAGTATTCCAGACACTTTTAGGATGGCACAAAAAGTGTCAGCTCTTTGGGCAAATAAAATAGCATGGCAAAACTGGGCAGGTGGGTAGAATGCCCAGGTTCTGTGGGTCAGTGGACAGGAAAGGAACACTAACTTAGTATTCCAGAGACTTTTAGGATGGCACAAAAAGTGTCAGCTCTTTGGGCAAATAAAATAGCGTGGCAAAACTGGGCAGGTGGGTAGAGTGCCCGGGTTCTGTGGGTACCAGGATAGGAAAGGAACACTAACTTTGTATTCCAGACACTTTTAGGATGGCACAAAAAGTGTCAGCTCTTTGGGCAAATAAAAAAGCGTGGCAAAACTGGGCAGGTGGGTAGAGTGCCCGGGTTCTGTGGGTACCAGGACAAGAAAGGAACACTAACTTTGTATTTCAGACACTTTTAGGATGGCACAAAAAGTGTCAGCTCTTTAGCCAAATAAAAAAGCGTGGCAAAACTGGGGAGGTGGGTAGAGTGTTCGGGTTCTGTGGGTCAGTGGAATGGAAAGGAACACTAACTTAGTATTCCAGACACTTTTAGGATGGCACAAAAAGTGTCAGCTCTTTGGGCAAATAAAATAGTGTGGCAAAACTGGGCAGGTGGGTAGAGTGCCCGGGTTCTGTGGGTACCAGGACAGGAACACTAAGTTAGTATTCCAGACACTTTTAGGATGGCACAAAAAGTGTCAGCTCTTTGGGCAAATAAAATAGCATGGCAAAACTGGGCAGGTGGGTAGAGTGCCCGGGTTCTGTGGGTCAGTGGACAGGAAAGGAACACTAACTTAGTATTCCAGAGACTTTTAGGATGGCACAAAAAGTGTCAGCTCTTTGGGCAAATAAAATAGCGTGGCAAAACTGGGCAGGTGGGTAGAGTGCCCGGGTTCTGTGGGTGCCAGGATAGGAAAGGAACACTAACTTTGTATTCCAGACACTTTTAAGATGGCACAAAAAGTGTCAGCTCTTTGGGCAAATAAAAAAGCGTGGCAAAACTGGGCAGGTGGGTAGAGTGCCCGGGTTCTGTGGGTCAGTGGACAGGAAAGGAACACTAACTTAGTATTCCAGAGACTTTTAGGATGGCACAAAAAGTGTCAGCTCTTTGGGCAAATAAAAAAGCTTGCCAAAACTGGGCAGGTGGGTAGAGTGCCCGGGTTCTGTGGGTCAGTGGACAGGAAAGGAACACTAACTTTTTATTCCGCAGACAAGTCTCGTGGCAGGCCTGGCCCCATCTAGTGATCTCCCTGAAATGCCAACTGATGACAGGTTCTTGTGCTCGCAACCAGGGTAGTCCCAGCAGGATTGGGTGAGCCAGCTTCGGCAGAACGTAGAAGGCGATCTGTTCTGTGTGTAATGCGCCTATACGGAGTTCCACGGGCGTTGTGACAAAGAGCACGGCCTCGGAGAGGGGTCTCCCATCCACGGAAGCGATCACCAGGGGTTCCGAGAGTGGCGTGAGAGGAATGTGATATTTGTCCACCGTGGCCTGTTGTATAAAGTTGCCCACTGAGCCGGAGTCCAGATACGCCTCCGCAGTGAACCGGGACAGTCACTTGGACGGTCAGTGTGACCGGGGACGAGAGGGCCTTGGCGCCTAGGGTGGCCTCTCCTACCAACCCTAGGCTTTGGAGTTTCCCGGCCTTTCAGGACAAGAATGGATCAGGTGTGTGTTGTCTCCACAATATAGGCATAGGCCCTTGGCGAGCCACTCCGCCCGGCGTAGTGCCGCTTGACCCATACTGTCCACTTGCATAGGTTCGGAGGTAGTAGAACCGGACAACAGCAACTGTGGGGGAACGGACGTCTTCAGAGTAGGAACATGAAGCACCGGTCTCCTCTCACGGACTGCTTCCTTGGTCCGTTCCTGGAAGCGGAGGTCGATCCGGGAGGCCAGAGAGATTAGACCATCCAAGGTATTTGGTACTTCATGGCCAGCCAACTCATCCTTGATGTGACCGGAAAGACCCTCCCAGAAGGCGGCGGACAACGCTTTGTTGTTCCATCCTAATTCAGAGGCAAGCATGCGAAAACGGATGGCGTACTGGCCAACCGTTAGAGATCCTTGGCGTAACCAAAGGAGTGAAGAAGCTGATACGGTGGTGCATTTGGGCTTGTCAAAGGTTCTGCGAAAGGTCCACAAAAAGTCTCGAATGTTGTGGGTCACCGGATCTTCTCTCTCCCACAGGGGATTCATCCAGGTCAATGCCTCTCCCTCTAGATGAGACATCAGGAAGGCCACCTTTGCTTAATCCGAGACAAAAAGATGTGGGAGTAACTTAAAATGCAAGGAGCATTGGTTCAGGAAGCCTCTGCAGGTCTTGGCATCCCCAGCATGCGAGGTGGAGCAGCGAGGCGGAGTTGGGAAGCTGAGGAGGAAACAGGTGTGGACGCTGCCGCTGTTTGTTGAGCCAACAGAGACGTGGTTGTGGCCTGTAGAGTGTTCAGACGGTTGTCCACTGACCACATGAAAGTCACCATGCGGGTTTGGGTCTCACGCTGTCGCACCAGTTCCTGTTGCAAACCAGCCAGCTGGGACACCTGTATCTCGGTGGGATCCATGGCTTGTTCAAACTGTAGCGTTCTGTCCAGGAGTGGATCCACGGGACCATGCACCGGACCCCCCCCAGGGAAGCCACCAGGAGCGAACCCCTATACAGGGACTGTCTTGCGACCACCTTAGAGGGCCTAGATGCACAGCAGCCAAAACACAGGCGGGATACGTCCTTGGAAAGTCCAGGCAGAATACGGGGGCCACTCCCGCGGGGACTTTGGACCGCAGGAAACCTGCACGGATGACCGGAGCCGGGCGAAGACAGCAGGCGAAGTCCGGAACCAGTGATGAATGCAGGCTGGAGACGTCAGATGTAATCCAGAGCCGGTGGCAGAGCAGAGGGAAGATGGTGAGGTCCACTGCTAACGGACACCGGTAAATCTCCAGGGAGCCGGAAGAGCTGGAGCACACGCCCGGCATCAGGATCTGAGGGCAGAGACAGGGTTAATCCAGGAACAAAACACAGAGGGCTTGAACAATAGCACAAGAGACTAAGCTGCAAGAACTCGTTGAACAATCACCGTCCGTATGAAAAAGGAAGTCTTTTATACCCTGCACCTGTAATCGGCCATATCCTGTTCCAGGGACACTGGCCCTTTTAAGAAGAGGTGAATGAGCGTGTCTGCGCCCTAATGCGCATGCGCGAAGCCCGGGAGCCGGAGACAAGCACAGGAGGCTGGGGACAGGACGCAGGGGAGCCGGGGACCGAGTCCAGAGCCGCAGCAAGCCGGCAAGACCGCCGAGCAGGGAGCACGGGCGATGCAGGGGACCAGGAGCGGGAGCAGCGGCCGTGGTCAGTACGCACGTGGACCGGATCAGTGATTAAGGAGCGGCACCGAGATTCCAAGACCGGATCAGTGGCTAAGGAGCGGCGCCGGGACCCTGGGAGTGTGACAATATATATATATATATATATATATATATATATATCTATATTGAACAAAAAATAAAGGGAACACTAAAATACTATTGTGCTGCTTAAGTGTCCCCCTTATTTTTTGAGCAGTATGTGTATGTATAATAAGAGAGAGAGAGAGAGAGAGAGAAAGAGAGAGAAAGAGTTAGAGAGGGGGATTTTTATACATATGTGCGTATATATATATATATATATATATATATATATATATATATATATATATATATAAAAAAATGAATTTTCTTTTATGTAGAGTGTAAAATTCAAATCTATTTACATAATGCAACTAGTTAATACTATAGAATTTACATTTGTCCCTATCGACAATGCAGATGTGATGTGAACAGATTTTGTGGCAGGGACTCATCAGTGGTCCAAACAAAGGGGTTGGATATATTGATTTACAAGAGTGCAAGCCATTGTATGTGGATAATTAATTAGATAACTTGTAATTGCTAAGCCAGAAGTTATTGATAACAGATATTAGAGAGATATATTTTAAAAGGAAATAGGTCATTGAGCTTTTGGAGCCGAGCGGAGTGCGCAATTTAGATAGTAATGTGAATTGTATTTCCTTCATTCTATTTTGTTTGGTTGGGTTATTAAGAAATACATTTCTAATTTTCTACATGGCATTTATCGTTCATATATTATAAACTAGACTTGTAATAAGAGTAGTGTAAGCACAGTCCATGCTCCCTTCCCTCACACAGTGGGCTACTTTGGGAAAATCAATTGGTAATTGTGTAGTAAAAATGACCTGGAAACATGTTTATTCAGGTCAGTACAATATTGACGATATAAAAATATATATCGTTTTTTTTACCATTTTAGTGGCTTAAAAATTGTTGCAATTTGGAAGAAAATTGTTTTGTAACGCAGTATTCTGAGTTTCATAACTTTTTATTTTTTAGTCGATGAAGCTGTGTTGTCTTGCAGAATTAATCATAGTTTTGATTGAACTTTTCATTGTATTATACAAAGAATTGGAAAAAGAAAGACAAAAAATCCAAGGTGGGTGAAATGGGGAAAAAAAAAATCAATTCAGCCACTGTGTTTTTGGCTTTTGTTTTCATAGTGTTCATTCACAAGTAAAAAAAATTATGTTGAAATAGGATTTTCCAAGTTAGTACTATTACAGCGATGCCATGCAAAACAGATTGTTCTATATATTTATTGGTTTAAAAAAAATCTTAATCTTGTATGTAACTCCTGAATTGGGAGCTATCTATACAGTTCCACCCATATTCACCTCTGCAGATGCTGCTCCTTGGTTGAACTGCAGAAAACTACAGTTCTCAAGGTGCCTTGCAAATCTGGGGGACGTGGGAACAGGACAATGGGGTGGAGAGAGGTTCAGCCACCTTGGGGAGCTGAAGCTGCAACTCTGTATGAGAAGAGACTGAGTTCTACTCTCCAGGACATACTATAAATAGGAATTGCCATCCTCCGAGTTTCCCACTCAGATGAAGGATTTTGCCTGACATTCCCACCACCTCCAAACAGTTGGATCCAGAAGCTCCAGTGTGGAATAGTCTGAGAGAACAGTCAGAAGTGAGTAGGGCATTGCTGGGACTTGTAGTTCGACTACTGGAGAAGTGTACTGGAGTTATTCATAGGGGAGCGTACCTGGGACTTGTAGTTCTACAGTCTGAGAAGTGTGCCGAAGCAAATTACAATGCTGTGCTAAAAGAGACTTTTGATTGCACTAATTGGGAGTTTGTGTAGAACCAGCCCTAGGGGAATACTGCCTTCATTGTCTTAAGTGCACCAACGTACAGAAAGCGCGCCATCATCCACGGCAATTGCGCCAACATCCGCGGCAACTGGGGCCCCAATTTGAGACTGTGTCATTTGCGAGGCTGCAGCTGTTAGTAGGTAAATTGTAATTAGTCCGCAGCGTGTGTTGTAAGTTAAAGAAGAAGCATTACCCCTAACCGTTGGGTCTATTGCAATGAGCCCATCCTGCATTTTTGGAGAATTGTAGAATACTACATAATATTACCTATTATTCACTGTTACTTGCTAATTACCCTGCAATTGCCGGTTTTCATCCTCCTGCAAATAAACCTGTTAAGATTTCTAACCTCAGTCATTGTGAGTGTGTACGGAGCATGGGCAGGGGTTTCCCGAGTCGACCCCTAGCAGAAGATAAAGACCCTTCTGCATTCCCTTAGAACTCCTAGCAAGATTACGGTGGAGACACTGCCTCATATCAAGGTGAGAACTACAGAACACCCTTCCCTGGCAGCGGAGAAAAGGGTGTTACATGTAAAAAAAAAATTTTATGAGATCAATAACTTTTCTATTTTTCTATCCATAGAGCTTATAGAGAAAGATTGCTTGTGTTTTGCATGCTATTTTTTTCAATTTAACATACTTTGAAATAATTTTAGATTCTGATAGATCAGAATTGTTTGTATGTTTGTATACAACAATACCAAAAATGGTCTTTTTTTTTTTACATTTTTTTTTTAACCCCTTCACCCCCCAGCCTGTTTTCCCCTTCCTGACCAGGCCAATTTTTTCAATTTCGATCAGTGTCACTTTATGACGTAATAACTCTGGAATGTTTCTGAGGGTTCCAGTGATTCTGAGATGGTTTTTTTGTGACACATTGTACTTCATGTTAGAGGTTAATTTATTATAAGATTTTTTTTATTTCTGAAAATATCAGAAATTTGGAGAAACATTGAAAATTTAGCAATTTCAAACTTTGAATTTTTATGCCCATAAACTAGAGTTATGTCACACAAGATATCATTTTCCACATGTCTACTGTACTGTTCTTTGCTTTTCTGCACCACATCCCGACATTGCGGCCTTAAAAATAAGTGTCATTATAATGCTGCCTCAATAAAAATAATTACCCATGCAGTGCCCTAAATAAGTCCAATGGTGTGACCCCAAATAAATAATTGCCCTTCACTGTGATACCTGCGCAAAATATTGACCCCAAACTGTTGCTCTTATGGCCTCCACACCATCCCAACCTTATATGCCATGAACACCACACCATCCCGACTTTTATACTATGACCACCACATGGTCCCTTCTTATATACTATGACCACCACACCTTCCCCCTTATATACTATGACAATCACATCCTCCCTTCTTATATACTATTACCTCCTCCGGGTCACTACTTTACAAATTACAGCTACTGCACCATTCTCATTTATGAACTACACACCCCATGCTGCCCCCTCTTCGAACTATCTCCCTCATGTTAGACATCTCTATACTGAACCATGTTACCCGTCTCCCATACTGAGCCCACCCCATGCTGCCCCCTTTGGCATACTGAGCTCACCCCACACTGCCCCCTTTTGCATACTGAGCCCACCCACGCTTTCCCTTTTCCACACTGAGCCCACCCCATGCTGTTCCTTTAATATACTGAGACCAGTCCACTCTGCCCCTTTTCCATAGTGATTCCACCACACACATCTCCTTTTCCACAGTGGTCCTATCCCATACTACCTCTTTTCCATAGTGCTCCTACTGCATGATGTCCCTTTTCCATGGTGAGCCTACCCCACATTGCCCTCTTTTTCCATAGTGATCTCACCCAACACTGCCCCTTTTTCCATATTGATCTCATCCCACACTGTTTCATTTCCATACCGGCTTCCGCTTCTGTATATTGAGCCTAAGTTGTCCCCAGTAACTTTGGCTCAATGAGCACCTACATTCTCCCGCCTCTAGCAATGTCTCCTCTGCGGTGTTCTCCAGAGACGCCGATCAGGTGATCAGGTGAACTCATCTGGCTTCCATGACATCTGGAGTAAGCACACCCCACATGTCAGGTAATGGAGCTGTTTGAAGCTTCATTGAACCCGGAAGTGCTGGCATGCAAGAGGTTTTATTTGCATTAGTGTCTTAAAGATGCAAATACAAATGAATTCTGTGACACTGCCCTCCCTCCCCCAAATCACTCGGGTTTTTGTACAGCGTCTGAGGGAGAGGAGGGAAGATTTACAAAAATATTGACCCTGGTGTCGCCCATCAAGACCCACTGCCCTCGGCAATGGACCTCCGGTTCAAAAAAAACTATCAGCTCACCAATCCTAGAAAAGTCTTGCTGCAGGTGGTGCACTAAGAGTCCAGTCTGGCTTGACAAATAGAATGCAAAATGAAAAAAAGAGAAAATCTCCCGATTACTCTTGATGATAGAAATCCAATGTATAAATAAAACATTATGTTTATTATAAAATCAAAAATAAAAAAATACAAAACCAAGCAGTACACACAGTCTACATGTTTTGAGAATGCAGGCTGACCTGAAATTGTCTTTGGCTTCAGGTTATGACATTGGTCCAGTGGCACACCAACCCAAGCCTAGGTGGTTCACAGCAACATGTTTACCGGTAGGTGATGCATAATCCATGACTGTGACCCAAGTCTAAAGGCCGCTTCACACGCAACGACATCGCTAACGAGATATTGTTGGGGTCACGGAATTCGTTACGCACATCCGGCCTCGTTAGCGACGTCGCTGCGCGTGACACCTACGAGCGACCGCTAACGATCAAAAATCCTCACCTAATCATTGATCGTTGACACGTCATTCCTTTCCCAAATGTCGTTGCTGGTGCTTCACGCAGGTTGTTCGACATTCTTGAGACAGCACACATCGCTACGTGTGACACCTCGGGAACGATGAACAACAGCGTTCCTATGTACTCCGGCAACGAGATGGGCGTGTCGGTTATGCGGCTGGTTTCCGCCAATCCGCTTCTATTGGCGGGCCACTGTGTGATGTTGCTGTGACAGCGCACGAACCCCCCCTTAAAAAAGAGGTTGATCGCCGCCCACAGCGACGTCGCTAGGAAGGTAAGTATGTGTGATGTGTACCGGCGATATTGTTTGCCACGGGCAGCGATTAGACACACAAACGATGGGGGCGGGTGCGATCGCTTGTGACATCGCTAGCAATGTCGCTGCGTGTAAAGAGCCCTTTAATGTAGTCAGCCCTCTGACTGTTCAGAGATTCTCATCCGCTATGTTGACTAACATACGGCTGGTGGGAACAATGCATTGGTCCAGTACTAGATCGTCTTTGATCAAAGTGACCGTGGCTCCATAGTCACAGAGCCCCACAGCCTTCACACCCTCTTCAAAGACTGGTTGCAAATACTGGTTCATGGTTGCTGCAATGTCCCACCTAGTCTATGGGGTACTTTGTACGTTGCGATATTGCTACTGCGATATCGTCGGGGTCAAATCGAAAGTGACGCACATCCGGCACCGGTAACGACGTCGCAACGTGTAAAGCCTAGATGCGCCGATAAACGATCGCAAAAGCGTCGAAAATCGGTGATCTGTGTAGCGTCGGTCATTTTCATAATGTCGCACAAATAGGAGATACAATGTTGTTCCTCGTTCCTGCGGCAGCACACATCGCTGTGTGTGAAGCCGCATGAGCGAGGAACATCTCCTTACCTGCCTCCACCGACTATGTGGAAGGAAGGAGGTGGGCAGAATGTTACTACGTCCGTTCATCTCCGCCCCTCCGCTTCTATTGGCCGCCTGCCGTGTGACGTCGCTGTGACGCCGCACGACCCGCCCCCCTTAGGAAGGAGGCGGGTCGCCGACCAGAGCGACGTCGCAGGGCAGGTAAGTGGTTGTGAAGCTGCCGTAGCGATAATGTTCGCTACGGCAGCTATCACAAGATATCGCATGTGCGACAGGGGCGGGTACTATTTCGCTCGGCATCGCTAGCCAATGCTAGCGATGTTGCAGCGTGCAAAGTACCCCTTAGACATTTGTTCTTGTACCACATATGTCTCTTCCTCTTGTGATTCGGGTAATAGGATCCTCTCTTCTCCAGCATTCCAGCTTCATTGCAGCACAGCATTCACCATGTGCCCACAGTTATGTCAGGTTAACCTCCCTTGCCCGAGTGCAGGCCATACTCGGGGCTTGGGAAACCTTCCCCTCTTTGTGAAGTCCGAAATCCCCTTGATTCCTTCTCTTGCCAGTCTCACTGGCCTCTCTTTAAGCCCCAGTTCCCAACTCGCTGGGGCTGTCCTTCCATGTAATCATGGTCAATTGGCAGATCAATCATCAGTCTGATTTTCAGCCTCATCCAGACTGAGTGGTTGCCAGATAGAAAACCATTCTGTTAAAAAAATGTAACCCATATAAATGTAATCCAACTATCTCATTTTTTCCAATAGCAGTAATGCAGTGCCACAATTTCTATATTCAATATTTACATATTTTAGCTTTTCAGAGTGCTGCTGTGCATATTTTTGTAATTTTCATTGAATTTTCAGTGTGCACCTGTTCACTATCTGACAGCGCCATTATAATCGCGATCGCACTAAAACTTTACTTACAGCCCAGACGTGAAGTGATCATGTGTAGCCGATGGTTGGCATGGTAACACAGGGTCATGTGATGACTCCTGTAGCTCACATGACTAAGGTCCTGTAACCAGCAGCCGAGTACTCCTTATTATAAAAGATGAGCTTTTCTCCCGATCTGAGCAGTGCTGCTCTGATTGGGAGAACAGAACAAGCAATCAGACAGCTGACCCTTATTTGTCTCCTAGGGGGGACAGTAAAAAAAAATAAAAACATTTTTTTGAAAAATTAAAAAAAAACAAAAAAAACCTAAAAGTTCAAATCACCTCTCTTTCGCCCCATTGAAAATGAAAGGTTAAAAAAATTAAAAATATACACATATTTGGTATCACCACGTTCAGAAATGCCCAATCTATCAAAAAATATAAAATTAATTAATCTGATAAGTAAATGGCGTATCGCAAAAAATTCCAAACGCCAAAATCACATTTTTTGGTCTCCACAATTTTTGCACAAAATGCAATAACAGACGATCAAAACATACCATCTGCGCAAAAATAACACATTAAAAACGTCAGCTCGAGATG